>NC_138747.1:33644884-33652384 GCF_965113295.1 Leuciscus leuciscus | reverse complement strand
TTTACTCCACCAATATACTCCACCAATATACTCCACTAATATACTCCACCAATATACTCCAATATCATACTCCACTAATATACTCCACCAATATACTCCACTAATATGCTACACAAATATACTCCACCAATATACTCCACTAATATACTCCACTACATTACTCCACTACATTACTCCACTAATATACTCCACTACATTACTCCACTACATTACTCTACTAATATACTCCATTAATATACTCCACTAATATACTCCACTACATTACTCCACTAGATTACTCCACTAATATACTACACCTATATACTTACTTCACTAATATACTCCACCAATATACTCCACCAATATACTCCACTAATATACTCCACCAATACACTCCAATATTATACTCCACTACATTACTCCACTAATATACTCCACTACATTACTCCACTAATATACTCCAATACTATACTCCACTACATTACTCCACCAATATACTCCACTACATTACTCCACTTCATTACTTCACTAATATACTCCACTATTATACTCCACTACATTACTCCACTAGATTACTCCACTAATATACTCCACTACATTACTCCACTAATATACTCCACTAATATACTCAAATAATATACTCCACTACATTATTCCACTAATATACTCCACTACATTACTCCACTGACATACTCCACTAGTATACTCCCCTAATATACTCCACTAATATACACCACTACATTACTCCACTAATATACTCCAATATTATACCCCACTAGATTACTCCACTAGATTACTCCACTAATATACTCCACTAATTTACGCCACTATATTACTCCACTACATTACTCTACTAATATACTCCATTAATATACTCCACTATTATACTCCACTACATTACTCCTCTAGATTTTCTCCATTAATATACTACACCTATATACTTACTTCACTAATATACTCCACCAATATACTCCACTAATATACTCCACTACATTACTCCACTAATATACTCCGCTAATATACTCCACCAATATACTCCACTACATTACTCCACTACATTACTTCACTAATATACTCCACTATTATACTCCACTACATTACTCCACTAATATACTCCACTACATTACTCCACTAACATACTCCACTAGTATACTCCACTAATATACTCCACTACATTACTCCACTAATATACTCCACTAATATACTCCACTAACATACTCCACTAGATTACTCCACTACATTACTCCACTAATATACTCCGCTAATATACTCCACTACATTACTCCACTAGATTACTCCACTACATTACTCCACTAATATACTCAAATAATATGCTCCACTATATTACTCCACCAGATTATTTCACTAATATACTCCACTAATATACGCCACTACATTACTCCACTGATATACTCCACTATTATACCCCACTAGATTACTCCACTAATATACTCCACTACATTACTCCACTAATATACGCCACTACATTACTCCACTGATATACTCCATTATTATACCCCACTAGATTACTCCACTAATATACTCCACTACATTACTCCACTAGATTACTCCACTACATTACTCTACTAACATACTCCACTAGATTACTCCACTACATTGGCTCCACTACTCCACTACATCTCTCTTTGGCTCTCAACGAAGGCGGTCGAATTTTCTTCCCCTCCTCTCCCTTACCTCCCCTGCTTTGCTCCTCTCGTCTCATCTAGTCTACTGTCTTGTCTTGTACTTTGAGAGACTCTCTCCGCACTGCTCTCCAAACTAAGATATTATGGATTTGATCTGGTCTCTCAACGCAATTGACACCATCTTCTCAACGAGAAGCTTGGGTTCGGGGGAACCTGACTGCCCTGCCGGAACGTTCGCAGCTGGCTACACGATGGACGGGTGGGAGAGGTGGCGGGTCGTGTGTCTGGCGGCTCTTTCCGTAGAGGACGTTGAAGATATCTACCTATTCGGAACCATGATAACAGGTCTTCTGCTGATTGAATTAGGCATTGCCCTGGTTTATCGAGGAATTAAGAAGACGGTGACAGCTGTTCAAAGCCCCACAAGGCTGCCCGTGATGATTGAAGCAGTGGGCAGAGCTGTCAGCACTCAGACTGTGTCTATGAACCACAATATGGATAACATCTTGGAGAAGCTTACAGCTTTGCAAAGGCAAATGGATCGTTTCAGAGACCCAAATGGACCTGGGGCCGGTTGCACCAGCTGTGCGTAAGTTATAACTTAGCCTAGTTTTGACGTAAATGGACACTAAGTTATGACTTACGCACTTCTAAATATTTTTGAGTTGCACCATTAAACTTAGTTGAAGCGTAACTCTACGTATAAACTAAATATTTACGGCAGCCTCCGATCAGGAGTAACGGATGGAATAAAATATCAGACAGACTGAACTGCATCAATAAGCTCTTCTTTTACCTGACAGACTTCAATTCTTTAGACATATATGATTATGCTGACATTTTCATTTACGCTTACATTTTAAGAGAGAGAACATTATGTGAAAAGATTACTTTGTTAGCGGCTATCTTAAACACAAACCCGTCCTAAACAGCGCGCCGCTGTGTGCATCGGTCCATGTTGTGCATGTCAAATATCAGTCATAATCAATAAACGTAATTTCTTATGTTTTTTGTATCAATATTTATTTATTGATCCTTATTCATTTCATTTCAAATACAGTTTCTGAATGTTATTTACCTATAAAAACACTTATGCTATTCATGATCAAGTATCGTATTTAATGGAAACTTATTTTTACTGTTAGTAACGTGAGACAAAAGAATGAAGGATAAACTGAAATTCACAGCATTTCAACACAACATCTGCTCATGTATTTGAAGGCTGCTATTGGATCATCGAGGCTAAACGTCATATTATGCGACTACCCATTACTTTACGGAGAGCTTACGACCTACTAGCTACGTTCTGCCTTACGAACAAATGGTGCAACGGAATAAAGTTCAGAGTTAGTTACAAACTAGCTAGTAATTACTAAGCCTCTAGTGTGGACTTTACATTCCAATTTAAGAAAGAACTTACGAACGGCTGGTGCAACCCTACCCCAGGAGTAAAGCCGTGTAAATTGGAATGCGGCTACTCGCCCCAAGACCAAACAATCCCAATCTTATCTGTTTTCGGCCCCCCGTCACCAGCACTGGCCTTGGCCGAGGCTGCTGGTGGAACAACAACTCCCTCGGAAGAGCACTGCAGCGAGACGCTCTTGCGTTCCTTCCCCCACTCCCCACAGACACCTGCTAATTGTTGACTCTGTTTGGGACCTGATCAAGGTTGACTCCATGGCAACTGCTGTGTGTCGCTATGACAAACCTGCGGACTGAGGCACCTAGATTATGATGCCAGGCGTAATGACTCTCCAGGCCTACACATACACGAACACTTACATATATACAGATATGCAATCATATACTCCACTACATTACTCCACTAGATTACTCCACTACATTACTCGACTAACATACTCCACTAGATTACTCCACTACATTACTCCACTACATTACTCCACATCACTCCACTACATTACTCCACTAACATACTCCACTAGATTACTCCACTACATTACTCCACTAATATATTCCACTACATTACTCCACTAATATACTCCACTATATTACTCCACTAATATACTCCACTACATTACTCCACATTACTCCACTAGATTACTCCACTACATTACTCCACTAACATACTCCACTAGATTACTCCACTACATTACTCCACTAATAAACTCCGCTAATATACTCCACTAATAAACTCCGCTAATATACTCCACTACATTACTCCACTAGATTACTCCACTACATTACTCCACTAATATACTCCACTAATATACTCAAATAATATACTCCACTACATTACTCCACTAATATACTCCACCAATTTACTCCACTACATTACTCCACTAATATACTCCACTACATTACTCCACTAATATACTCCACTACATTACTCCACCAATATACTCCACCACATTACTCCACTAATATACTCCACTACATTACTCCACTAATATACTCCAGTACACTACTCCACTTATATACTCCACTACATTACTCCACTAATATACTCCAGTACATTACTCCAGTACATTACTCCACTATTATACTCCACTAATATACTCCACTACATTACTCCGCTAATATACTCCACTAATATACTCCACCAATATACTCCACTACATTACTCCACTACATTACTCCACTATTATACTCCACTAATATACTCCACTAATATACTCCACTATTATACTCCACTACATTACTCCACTATTATACTCCACTACATTATTCCACTACATTACTCCACTAATATACTCCACTACATTTCTCCACTAATATACTCCAATACATTATTCCACTACATTACTCCACTAATATACTCCACTACATTACTCTACTAATATACTCCACTACATTACTCCACTAATATACTCCACTACATTACTCTACGAATATACTCCACTACATTACGCTACTAATATACTCCACTACATTACTCCACTACATTACTCTACTAATATACTCCACTACATTACTCTACTAATATACTCCACTACATTACTCTACTAATATACTCTACTAATATACTCCACCACATTACTCCACTAGTATACTCCACTACATTACTCCACTACATTACTCTACTAATATACTCCAATACATTACTCCACTACATTACTCCACTACATTACTCTACTAATATACTCCACTACATTACTCCACTACATTCTCTACTAATATACTCAACTACATTACTCCACTACATTACTCCACTAATGTACTCCACTACATTACTCCACTACATTACTCCGCTACATTACTCTACTAATATACTCCACTACATTACTCCACTAATGTACTCCACTACATTACTCCACTACATTACTCTACTAATATACTCCACTACATTACTCTACTAATATACTCAACTACATTACTCCACTAATATACTCCACTACATTACTCCACTAATATACTCCACTGCATTACTCCACTACATTACTCTACTAATATACACTACATTACTCTACTAATATACTTCACTACATTACTCTACTAATATACTCCACTACATTACTCCACTACATTATTCCACTAATATACTCCACTACATTACTCTACTAATATACTCAACTACATTACTCCACTACATTACTCCACTAATGTACTCCACTACATTACTCCACTACATTACTCCGCTACATTACTCCACTACATTACTCCACTAATATACTCCACTAATATACTCCACTACATTACTCTACTAATATACTCCACTACATTACTCCACTACATTACTCCACTAATGTACTCCACTACATTACTCCACTACATTACTCCGCTACATTACTCTACTAATATACTCCACTACATTACTCCACTACATTACATTACTCCACTACATTACTCCACTAATATACTCCACTACATTACTCTACTAATATACTCCACTACATTACTCCACTACATTACTCTACTAATATACTCCACTACATTACTCCACTACATTACTCCACTAATATACTCCACTACATTACTCCACTACATTATTCCACTACATTACTCCACTAATATACTCCACCAATATACTCCACTACATTACTCCACTACATTACTCCACTGCATTACTCTACTAATATACTCCACTACATTACTCCACTACATTATTCCACTACATTACTCCACTAATATACTCCACTAATATACTCCACTACATTACTCCACCAATATACTCCACTACATTACTCTACTAATATACTCCACTACATTACTCTACTAATATACTCCACTACATTACTCCACTACATTACTCTACTAATATACTCCACTACATTACTCCACTAATATACTCCACTACATTACTCCACTACATTATTCCACTACATTACTCCACTAATATACTCCACTAATATACTCCACTACATTACTCCACTGCATTACTCTACTAATATACTCCACTACATTATTCCACTACATTACTCCACTAATATACTCCACTAATATACTCCACTACATTACTCCACTACATTACTCCACCAATATACTCCACTACATTACTCTACTAATATACTCCACTACATTACTCCACTAATATACTCCACTACATTACTCCACTACATTACTCCACTACATTACTCCACCAATATACTCCACTACATTACTCTACTAATATACTCCACTACATTACTCTACTAATATACTCCACTACATTATTCCACTACATTATTCCACTTCATTAATCCACTAATATACTCCACTACATTACTCCACTACATTACTCCACCAATATACTCCACTACATTACTCTACTAATATACTCCACTACATTACTCCACCAATATACTCCACTACATTACTCTACTAATATACTCCACTACATTACTCTACTAATATACTCCACTACATTATTCCACTACATTACTCCACTTCATTAATCCACTAATATACTCCACTACATTACTCCACTACATTACTCCACTAATATACTGTACTTAATCTTGTACTCATCATAATAAACATTGTGATTTGTAATTGATTCTATAATACAGTGCAGAAGCATTTAAAGCATTGTTTTGATGACAATCTTCTATATTTATCAGTAGTGGTGCTTTACCTCAGATTCCCTAAACTGGTAACTAAACACAATAAAGAAAAAAACAATCGGGTACATTTTAAAGGGATGGTTTGTTAAATCTAAATTCTGCCGCCCTCGTGTTGTCTAAAGCTGTGTGACTCATTCTTCTGAGGAAGTTTCAGAATATCTGTGTTCTTTAGAAAGAAAAGAAGTTATTCTGGTTTTAAACGGGCGAGTGAATGATGACAGATGAGTTTTCATTTTTGAATGAATTCTATGTCTTTATTCTATTATATAATCTATTCCCGAACAGGTGTGTGGAAAGATTGTGATGTTGCTTTGTGAAATAAACTAAAATATGTGACGAATAAAAGTAAATGTGCATTTACTTTGTAACTTTAATGATAATTCTTCATGATATTCAGTGTAATAAGAGAAACAGGAGGTTTGGTGTTGGTAAAGCTGAGCTTCACTGATGGAGGCTGAGGAACACTGAACACACACACACACACACACACACACACACACACACACACACATACACACACACACACACACACACACACACACACACACACACACACACACACACACACACACTCACACACACACACTCTCTCTCTCTCTCTCTCTCTCTCTCACACACACACACACACACACACACACTCTCTCTCACTCACACACACACACAATTCTGCTAAACTACAAGCACAATTCCTGCTTTACACTCAAATTGTACTTCTAAAACACACTTTTTTCAAAACACTACACACAATTCTCTGCTTTTGGCACAATTTTCATGCAGAAAATCTCTTGTTTTCACAAGGAACACACTGCCATTCGAATATACACACTGACTCATCACATGGGCAAACACCCGTCACACAGTTTTACAATTAGCAA
>NC_138747.1:33632384-33642384 GCF_965113295.1 Leuciscus leuciscus | reverse complement strand
GAGTGACACAGGTGTAATATTAACCCCGTCACACACTCTTTCCCCAGTCCAAGGCCAGTGTGTGATGCTCTTGTGCTGATGTTTCCTCACTCGCTGTCAGGAACAGGAACTTCCTGATCATTAATGTTCTGCATGCTAAAGTGACTCATGTGAACCTGTCAATCATTTATTAACACTCAAACACACACAGAAAAATAACACATGGATTTCCTCATCTGACGAGGAAGAATAATCACGTGAACAAGGAAACACACAGATCTCATTCTCTGGATTGTCAGGATTTCATTTCCTGTGTGTTTTCACTGAATCAGAAGTGTGTGTGTGTGTGTGTGAGAGAGAGAGAGAGAGAATGTGTGTGTGTGTGTGTGTGTGTGTGTGTGTGTGAGAGAGAGAGAGAGAGAATGTATGTGTGTGTGTGTGTGTGTGTGTGTGTGTCTGTGTGTGTGTGTGTGTGAGAGAGAGAGAGAGAGAGAGAGAGAGAGAGAGAATGTGTGTGTGTGTGTGTGTGTGTGTGTGTGTGTGTGTGTGTGAGAGAGAGAGAGAATGTGTGTGTGTGTGTGTGTGTGTGTGTGAGAGAGAGAGAGAATGTGTGTGTGTGTGTGTGTGTGTGAGAGAGAGAAAGAGAATGTGTGTGTGTGTGTGTGTGTGTGTGTGTGTGTGTGTGTGTGTGTGTGTGTGTGTGTGTTGTTGGAGCAGTGAGCAGGGAAATGCTCATTTGAACTAATCTATGAAATATATCAGTTGTGCAATGAATGACAACATTAGTTTTCTCCTGTATGTCGTAATAATAAAACCTTTGTGTTTATTTCTGCTCTTATCTATTGTTTTTATCGACCTTTTGCACTTTTTTGCCTTTAAAGTAGTATATTTCTTTTGGAACGGCCTTTAATCGGAAGCCTGGTTTGATTCTGGCGTCTCTATCACAGATGAGTTGATGAATCTCACACTCATAGTCAGCATGAAATCAACACGGACACTTCTTGTTTGTTTTTTTATATTGCAGTGTTTATGATTTATGGGTGAACATCATTCTTGTGTTAATAATGTTGAATGAGAATAAGTTCCTCTTGCAGCATCTCTTCTCTTCTCTGATGACGAGGGCGGGGCTATAACCTGTCACTCACAGGAGATCAGCCAATAGCAAACCACAATCATCCAATCAATTCCCCACAGACACAATCAAGCCCCGCCCACATTTGTTCGTGTTCCTGAAGCGTTTACAATACAATACAATATATATTTATAAAGCACATTTAAAAACAACCAAGGCTGACCAAAGAGCTGTACAGGACAGAAGGGGAAAAATAATAATAATAAAAAATTATAATAAAACAACCAATAAGGTAACACAAAACAATAAATGAAGTTTTATGTAACAAAGTTCGGGAGGAGCATGTTCAGGTAATCATCCAATCAGCACAAGAAGAAGCCGGTATAAATAAAGCCTTCCCTTACCTCCTGTCTCATGACTAATTTCTCAGCATCCCGCCACCACCCCGTCACCTCACTTTCGGCTGGGTCTACTCATAGATACCTATGAGCTATACATTCATAGGGGGGAGTACTCTGGGGTCGGGCCGAATTCCGAGCTCGGAGCCCTCCCCCCGGACAGCAAGCCAAATACGCATTATAATATTACATCAGATTTCATTAACATGTGAACTCGTGAAATAAGCAATAATCGTATCTGAGTCAAGGAGTATTAAAAGCCAAAGAAAATAAATAAGTCTTTAAAGAAGATTTGAAGGCTGCGTTCTGCTGTGTACGGGAGAGGGAAGACTGACAGACACCACACCACAATAAAGAGAATTACAGTAGTCTAGTCGGGATGTTCCACAAGCATGAATCACTGTTTGGAAATTACTCTGAGTTAAAAAAGGTTTCACTTTAGAGAGTCGGCAGAGGTGAAAAAAGCATGATTTTACAAAAGCACTGATCCGTTTCTCAAACTCTAGGTGCGCACTGAGTCTCATACGGGGCGAGAGAACACTGAGTCTCATACGGGGCGAGAGAACACTGAGTCTCATACGGGGCGAGAGAATACAGGGCGAGAGAACACCGAGTCTCATACGGGGGCGAGAGAACACCGAGTCTCATACGGGGCGAGAGAACACCGAGTCGCTTACGGGGCGAGAGAACACCGAGTCTCATACGGGGCGAGAGAACACCGAGTCTCATACGGGGCGAGAGAACACCGAGTCTCATACGGGGCGAGAGAATACAGGGCGAGAGAACACCGAGTCTCATACGGGGGCGAGAGAACACCGAGTCTCATACGGGGCGAGAGAACACCGAGTCGCTTACGGGGCGAGAGAACACCGAGTCTCATACGGGGCGAGAGAACATCGAGTCTCATACGGGGCGAGAGAACACCGAGTCGCTTACGGGGCGAGAGAACACCGAGTCTCATACGGGGCGAGAGAATACGGGGCGAGAGAACACGGAGTCTCATACGGGGGCGAGAGAACACAGAGTCTCATACGGGGGCGAGAGAACACCGAGTCTCATACGGGGCGAGAGAACACCGAGTCTCATACGGGGCGAGAGAATACGGGGCGAGAGAACACCGAGTCTCATACGGGGGCGAGAGAACACAGAGTCTCATACGGGGCGAGAGAACACCGAGTCTCATACGGGGCGAGAGAACACCGAGTCTCATACGGGGCGAGAGAACACCGAGTCTCATACGGGGCGAGAGAACACTGAGTCTCATACGGGGCGAGAGAACACCGAGTCGCTTACGGGGCGAGAGAACACCGAGTCTCATACGGGGGCGAGAGAACACAGAGTCTCATACGGGGCGAGAGAACACCGAGTCTCGTACGGGGCGAGAGAACACAGAGTCTCATACGGGGCGAGAGAACACTGAGTCTCATACGGGGCGAGAGAACACCGAGTCGCTTACGGGGCGAGAGAACACCGAGTCTCATACGGGGCGAGAGAACACCGAGTCTCATACGGGGCGAGAGAATACAGGGCGAGAGAACACCGAGTCTCATACGGGGGCGAGAGAACACCGAGTATCATACGGGGCGAGAGAATACGGGGCGAGAGAACACCGAGTCTCATACGGGGCGAGAGAACACCGAGTCTCATACGGGGCGAGAGAACACCGAGTCGCTTACGGGGCGAGAGAACACCGAGTCTCATACGGGGCGAGAGAACACCGAGTCTCGTACGGGGCGAGAGAACACCGAGTCTCGTACGGGGCGAGAGAACACCGAGTCTCATAGGGGGCGAGAGAACACCGAGTCGCTTACGGGGCGAGAGAACACCGAGTCTCATACGGGGCGAGAGAATACGGGGCGAGAGAACACCGAGTCTCATACGGGGGCGAGAGAACACCGAGTCTCATACGGGGCGAGAGAACACCGAGTCTCATACGGGGCGAGAGAATACGGGGCGAGAGAACACCGAGTCTCATACGGGGGCGAGAGAACACACACCGAGTCTCATACGGGGGCGAGAGAACACCGAGTCTCATACGGGGCGAGAGAACACCGAGTCTCATACGGGGCGAGAGAACACCGAGTCTCATACGGGGTGAGAGAACACCGAGTCTCATACGGGGCGAGAGAATACGGGGCGAGAGAACACCGAGTCTCATACGGGGGCGAGAGAACACCGAGTCTCATACGGGGCGAGAGAACACTGAGTCTCATACGGGGCGAGAGAACACTGAGTCTCATACGGGGCGAGAGAACACCGAGTCTCATACGGGGCGAGAGAACACAGAGTCTCATACGGGGCGAGAGAACACCGAGTCGCTTACGGGGCGAGAGAACACCGAGTCTCATACGGGGTGAGAGAACACCGAGTCTCATACGGGGCGAGAGAATACAGGGCGAGAGAACACTGAGTCTCATACGGGGCGAGAGAACACTGAGTCTCATACGGGGCGAGAGAATACAGGGCGAGAGAACACCGAGTCTCATACGGGGGCGAGAGAACACCGAGTCTCATACGGGGCGAGAGAACACCGAGTCGCTTACGGGGCGAGAGAACACCGAGTCTCATACGGGGCGAGAGAACACCGAGTCTCATACGGGGCGAGAGAACACCGAGTCTCATGCGGGGCGAGAGAATACAGGGCGAGAGAACACCGAGTCTCATACGGGGGCGAGAGAACACCGAGTCTCATACGGGGCGAGAGAACACCGAGTCGCTTACGGGGCGAGAGAACACCGAGTCTCATACGGGGCGAGAGAACACCGAGTCTCATACGGGGCGAGAGAACACCGAGTCGCTTACGGGGCGAGAGAACACCGAGTCTCATACGGGGCGAGAGAATACGGGGCGAGAGAACACGGAGTCTCATACGGGGGCGAGAGAACACAGAGTCTCATACGGGGGCGAGAGAACACCGAGTCTCATACGGGGCGAGAGAACACCGAGTCTCATACGGGGCGAGAGAACACCGAGTCTCATACGGGGCGAGAGAACACCGAGTCTCATACGGGGCGAGAGAACACCGAGTCGCTTACGGGGCGAGAGAACACCGAGTCTCATACGGGGGCGAGAGAACACAGAGTCTCGTACGGGGCGAGAGAACACCGAGTCTCGTACGGGGCGAGAGAACACAGAGTCTCATACGGGGCGAGAGAACACTGAGTCTCATACGGGGCGAGAGAACACCGAGTCGCTTACGGGGCGAGAGAACACCGAGTCTCATACGGGGCGAGAGAACACCGAGTCTCATACGGGGCGAGAGAATACAGGGCGAGAGAACACCGAGTCTCATACGGGGGCGAGAGAACACCGAGTATCATACGGGGCGAGAGAATACGGGGCGAGAGAACACCGAGTCTCATACGGGGCGAGAGAACACCGAGTCTCATACGGGGCGAGAGAACACCGAGTCGCTTACGGGGCGAGAGAACACCGAGTCTCATACGGGGCGAGAGAACACCGAGTCTCGTACGGGGCGAGAGAACACCGAGTCTCGTACGGGGCGAGAGAACACCGAGTCTCATACGGGGCGAGAGAACACCGAGTCGCTTACGGGGCGAGAGAACACCGAGTCTCATACGGGGCGAGAGAATACGGGGCGAGAGAACACCGAGTCTCATACGGGGCGAGAGAACACAGAGTCTCATACGGGGCGAGAGAACACCGAGTCTCATACGGGGCGAGAGAACACCGAGTCTCATACGGGGGCGAGAGAACACCGAGTCTCATACGGGGCGAGAGAACACCGAGTCTCATACGGGGCGAGAGAATACGGGGCGAGAGAACACCGAGTCTCATACGGGGGCGAGAGAACACCGAGTCTCATACGGGGGCGAGAGAACACACACCGAGTCTCATACGGGGGGAGAGAACACCGAGTCTCATACGGGGTGAGAGAACACCGAGTCTCATACGGGGCGAGAGAATACGGGGCGAGAGAACACCGAGTCTCATACGGGGGCGAGAGAACACCGAGTCTCATACGGGGCGAGAGAACACCGAGTCTCATACGGGGCGAGAGAACACTGAGTCTCATACGGGGCGAGAGAACACTGAGTCTCATACGGGGCGAGAGAACACCGAGTCTCATACGGGGCGAGAGAACACTGAGTCTCATACGGGGCGAGAGAACACCGAGTCGCTTACGGGGCGAGAGAACACTGAGTCTCGTACGGGGCGAGAGAACAAAGAGTCTCATACGGGGCGAGAGAACACTGAGTCTCATACGGGGCGAGAGAACACCGAGTCTCGTACGGGGCGAGAGAACAAAGAGTCTCATACGGGGCGAGAGAACACTGAGTCTCATACGGGGCGAGAGAACACCGAGTCGCTTACGGGGCGAGAGAACACCGAGTCTCATACGGGGCGAGAGAACACCGAGTCTCATACGGGGCGAGAGAATACAGGGCGAGGGAACACCGAGTCTCATACGGGGGCGAGAGAACACCGAGTATCATACGGGGCGAGAGAATACGGGGCGAGAGAACACCGAGTCTCATACGGGGCGAGAGAACACCGAGTCTCATACGGGGCGAGAGAACACCGAGTCGCTTACGGGGCGAGAGAACACCGAGTCTCATACGGGGCGAGAGAACACCGAGTCTCGTACGGGGCGAGAGAACACCGAGTCTCGTACGGGGCGAGAGAACACCGAGTCTCATACGGGGCGAGAGAACACCGAGTCGCTTACGGGGCGAGAGAACACCGAGTCTCATACGGGGCGAGAGAATACGGGGCGAGAGAACACCGAGTCTCATACGGGGCGAGAGAACACAGAGTCTCATACGGGGCGAGAGAACACCGAGTCTCATACGGGGCGAGAGAACACCGAGTCTCATACGGGGGCGAGAGAACACCGAGTCTCATACGGGGCGAGAGAACACCGAGTCTCATACGGGGCGAGAGAATACGGGGCGAGAGAACACCGAGTCTCATACGGGGGCGAGAGAACACCGAGTCTCATACGGGGGCGAGAGAACACACACCGAGTCTCATACGGGGGCGAGAGAACACCGAGTCTCATACGGGGCGAGAGAACACCGAGTCTCATACGGGGTGAGAGAACACCGAGTCTCATACGGGGCGAGAGAATACGGGGCGAGAGAACACCGAGTCTCATACGGGGGCGAGAGAACACCGAGTCTCATACGGGGCGAGAGAACACCGAGTCTCATACGGGGCGAGAGAACACTGAGTCTCATACGGGGCGAGAGAACACTGAGTCTCATACGGGGCGAGAGAACACCGAGTCTCATACGGGGCGAGAGAACACAGAGTCTCATACGGGGCGAGAGAACACCGAGTCGCTTACGGGGCGAGAGAACACCGAGTCTCATACGGGGTGAGAGAACACCGAGTCTCATACGGGGCGAGAGAATACAGGGCGAGAGAACACCGAGTCTCATACGGGGGCGAGAGAACACCGAGTCTCATACGGGGCGAGAGAATACGGGGCGAGAGAACACCGAGTCTCATACGGGGCGAGAGAACACCGAGTCTCATACGGGGCGAGAGAACACCGAGTCGCTTACGGGGCGAGAGAACACCGAGTCTCATACGGGGCGAGAGAACACCGAGTCTCATACGGGGCGAGAGAACACCGAGTCTCGTACGGGGCGAGAGAACACCGAGTCTCATACGGGGCGAGAGAACACCGAGTCGCTTACGGGGCGAGAGAACACCGAGTCTCATACGGGGCGAGAGAATACGGGGCGAGAGAACACCGAGTCTCATACGGGGGCGAGAGAACACCGAGTCTCATACGGGGCGAGAGAACACCGAGTCTCATACGGGGCGAGAGAATACGGGGCGAGAGAACACCAAGTCTCATACGGGGGCGAGAGAACACAGAGTCTCATACGGGGGCGAGAGAACACCGAGTCTCATACGGGGGCGAGAGAACACCGAGTCTCATACGGGGCGAGAGAACACCGAGTCTCATACGGGGCGAGAGAACACTGAGTCTCATACGGGGCGAGAGAACACTGAGTCTCATACGGGGCGAGAGAACACCGAGTCTCATACGGGGCGAGAGAACACAGAGTCTCATACGGGGCGAGAGAACACCGAGTCGCTTACGGGGCGAGAGAACACCGAGTCTCATACGGGGTGAGAGAACACCGAGTCTCATACGGGGCGAGAGAATACAGGGCGAGAGAACACCGAGTCTCATACGGGGGCGAGAGAACACCGAGTCTCATACGGGGCGAGAGAATACGGGGCGAGAGAACACCGAGTCTCATACGGGGCGAGAGAACACCGAGTCTCATACGGGGCGAGAGAACACCGAGTCGCTTACGGGGCGAGAGAACACCGAGTCTCATACGGGGCGAGAGAACTCCGAGTCTCATACGGGGCGAGAGAACACCGAGTCTCGTACGGGGCGAGAGAACACCGAGTCTCATACGGGGCGAGAGAACACCGAGTCGCTTACGGGGCGAGAGAACACCGAGTCTCATACGGGGCGAGAGAATACGGGGCGAGAGAACACTGAGTCTCATACGGGGGCGAGAGAACACCGAGTCTCATACGGGGCGAGAGAACACCGAGTCTCATACGGGGCGAGAGAATACGGGGCGAGAGAACACCGAGTCTCATACGGGGGCGAGAGAACACAGAGTCTCATACGGGGGCGAGAGAACACCGAGTCTCATACGGGGGCGAGAGAACACCGAGTCTCATACGGGGCGAGAGAACACCGAGTCTCATACGGGGCGAGAGAACACCGAGTCTCATACGGGGCGAGAGAACACCGAGTCTCATACGGGGCGAGAGAACACCGAGTCGCTTACAGGGCGAGAGAACACCGAGTCTCATACGGGGGCGAGAGAACACCGAGTCTCATACGGGGCGAGAGAATACGGGGCGAGAGAACACCGAGTCTCATACGGGGCGAGAGAACACAGAGTCTCATACGGGGCGAGAGAACACCGAGTCGCTTACGGGGCGAGAGAACACCGAGTCTCATACGGGGCGAGAGAACACCGAGTCTCATACGGGGCGAGAGAACACCGAGTCTCATATGGGGCGAGAGAACACCGAGTCGCTTACGGGGCGAGAGAACACCGAGTCTCATACGGGGCGAGAGAATACGGGGCGAGAGAACACCGAGTCTCATACGGGGGCGAGAGAACACCGAGTCTCATACGGGGCGAGAGAACACAGAGTCTCATACGGGGCGAGAGAACACCGAGTCTCATACGGGGCGAGAGAACACCGAGTCGCTTACGGGGCGAGAGAACACCGAGTCTCATACGGGGCGAGAGAACACCGAGTCTCATACGGGGCGAGAGAACACCGAGTCTCATACGGGGCGAGAGAACACCGAGTCGCTTACGGGGCGAGAGAACACCGAGTCTCATACGGGGCGAGAGAACACCGAGTCTCATACGGGGCGAGAGAACACCGAGTCTCATACGGGGCGAGAGAACACCGAGTCTCATACGGGGCGAGAGAACACCGAGTCTCATACGGGGCGAGAGAACACCGAGTCGCTTACGGGGCGAGAGAACACCGAGTCTCATACGGGGGCGAGAGAACACCGAGTCTCATACGGGGCGAGAGAACACCGAGTCTCATACGGGGCGAGAGAACACCGAGTCTCATACGGGGCGAGAGAATACAGGGCGAGAGAACACCGAGTCTCATACAGGGGCGAGAGAACACCGAGTCTCATACGGGGCGAGAGAACACCGAGTCTCATATGGGGCGAGAGAACACCGAGTCTCATATGGGGCGAGAGAACACCGAGTCTCATACGGGGCGAGAGAACCCCGGTCAACATCACACACACAGTTATCCTTGGGCCCAAATAGAATTATTTCAGTTTTATTTTCGTTTAAATTGAGAAAATTACTTGAAAGCCAAAGCTTAAGGTCATTTAAACAGGCCAGCAGGAGTTGTAAACCATTTTTATTGTTATGTTTTAAAGGAAAATAGATCTGAGTATCATCAGCATATGAATGAAAGGATACTCCGTATTTATTAAAAATATACTCGATAAAAAGTTTTGCTCGATATACGACACAATAGAGGAAAGACCAGCATGACTTCAGTTTTAATGATGACTTTAACATCACATGTGATAAGCTAGCAATACAAAAAGCCAAATATGCTCAGAATTATGGCAATAATGAAGCTAACAGCCATGCTGAGCTGATATCAGTGGAAGCCCACACTGTGACAGTGCAAGAAACCACTGCTTTTAAAGTCTTAGGTCACGCTTATTTACTGCAGTTACACAACACACACAACACACATGACCTGCTGTGCTCATCTACAGAAGCTGGGCAGGTAAAGACACAAGGTCAAAAATGCATTTAAATGGGTTAAATCACGTAAAATACAGCTCTTTACGCAGATAACGAGTGATCGTAGCTCTCTACTGCCACCCTGTGTTCAGCATCTCTCTCTCTCTCTCTCTCTCTCTCTCTCTCTCACACACACACACACACACACACACACACACACACACACACACACACACACACACACACACACACACACACACACACACACACACACACACACACTCTCTCTCTCTCTCTCTCTC
>NC_138747.1:33540500-33620500 GCF_965113295.1 Leuciscus leuciscus | reverse complement strand
GTTGATTTCTCTGATCTACATATGTGCATTTTAAGATGTTTTGATGGCCAATTTTTTTTTAGAACAATTAATAGCTTTTTAAAACCATGTAACACAGCTGATTATTTTTCTCACCTCATCAGCATCACACTCTTTTTCTCTTTGTTTTTCTCTTGCTGTCTCTTCTCCTCCTAAAGCTGAGCTTTGACTGATATAGGCTTTTCATTTTTGTCTGTCAGTGAAGAAAGTAAACATAGGGTCAACTGATAGGATGATTTATGAATCATTTTCTCGTTCATTTACTGAAAGCTACTAGGAAAGCTAGGTAGCCTAACTAAGTTTATTAAATTCATTCACAATATGCATGCACACATTCATTATTGATCTTATTCCTAATACAGGGCCGTAGACAGGGCATTATAATCAAAGAGGTCCTACATTTATGTTTATTAGGGGGTTAACATTTTTTATTTCTCTGATATGTGCATTTGAGGGCCAAAAAAAGGATAAGAAATAGCTTTAAACCCATGTCAGCGGCAGTAGATTATGTGTCAACACCTGCTCTCACTTTACTCTCACTCTATCCATCACTCTCTCTTTGTCGGGCAGGCCGGTTATGCAGTTTGGTGGCCCGACTGGAAAACAAAAGCGATTTTGCGAGCCCTGCACACTATAGGAACACACACTACACACACACACACTACACACACACACACACACACACACACACACACACACACACACACACACACACACACACACACACACACACTACACACACACACACACACACACACACACACACACACACACACTCTCTCTTTGTCGGGCAGGCCGGTTATGCAGTTTGGTGGCCCGACTGGAAAACAAAAGCGATTTTGCGAGCCCTGCACACTATAGGAACACACACTACACACACACACACTACACACACACACACACACACACACACACACACACACACACACACACACTACACACACACACACACACACACACACACACACACACACACACACACACACACACACACACACACACACACACTACAGGAACACACACTTCACACACACTACAGGAACACACACTTCACACACACTACAGGAACACACACTTCACACACACACTATAGGAACACACACTAAAGGAACACACACTTCACACACACTACAGGAACACACACTTCACACACACTACAGGAACACACACTTCACACACACACTACAGGAACACACACTTTACACACACTACAGGAACACACACACTTCACACACACTACAGGAACACACACTATAGGAACACACACTTCACACACACACTACAGGAACACACGCTTCACACACACTACACTTCACACACACTTCACACACACTACACTTCACACACTACAGGAACACACACTACAGGAACACACACTACAGGAACACACACTTCACACACACACTACAGGAACACACACTTCCCACACACACTACAGGAACAAACACTTCACACACACACTACAGGAACACACACTTCACACACACTACAGGAACACACACTTCACACACTACAGGAACACACACTTCACACACTACAGGAACACACACTTCACACACACTACAGGAACACACACTTCACACACACTACAGGAACACACACTTCACACACACTACAGGAACACACACTTCACACACACTAAAGGAACACACACTTCACACACACTACAGGAACACACACTTCACACACACTACAGGAACACACACTTCACACACACACTACAGGAACACACACTTCACACACACACTACAGGAACACACACACTTCACACACACTACAGGAACACACACTATAGGAACACACACTTCACACACACACTACAGGAACACACACTTCACACTCACTACACTTCACACACACTTCACACACACTACACTTCACACACTACAGGAACACACACTACAGGAACACACACACACTACAGGAACACACACTTCTTACACACACTACAGGAACACACACTTCACACACACATTACAGGAACACACACTTCACACACACTACAGGAACACACACTTCACACACTACAGGAACACACACTTCACACACACTACAGGAACACACACTTCACACACACTACAGGAACACACACTTCACACACACTACAGGAACACACACTTCACACACACTACAGGAACACACACTTCACACACTACAGGAACACACAGTTCTATCTGTTCATATTTTTTCTATATGAGCCATTGTATTTTTATTACCTACTGTTATCAAAGATTAAAATATACTGTAACAAATGCATTGTTTATCGGTCATAAATTCTGGTGAATACATTAACGTTATTTGATGAATAGATTTAAACACAAACGTGTGTGCATCACACGCAAAAACAATGCTCACTCGATCGACATGAAGTCAAGTCAAGTCACCTTTATTTATATAGTGCTTTTAACAATACAGATTGTGTCAAAGCACTTAACAGTATCAAATTGGAGGATAGAGTGTCAGTAATGTATAATAATAAGATTAAACATTAAATTTTCAGTTAAAGGCATTTCATTATTGAATTCAGAGATGTCATTGTCTAGCTCAGTTTAGTTTAATTATATCTGTGTAATCAAATTGATGATAATCGCTAATGAAGGCAAATTGCAGAATTAAATAATATTTTTTTCAATAAAGTTAAATAGGCACAAGTTCATTTACATTTGACCACAGTTAAAATATTTACTTCTAAGATTCCTCAATCAGATTATTTTAACTTTAAGAATTACAGTGGAAAAACGAGACAACACACTAATAACAACAATACTAGGTCATCTTGGTTAATGTTTCAGAAAAGTTAAAATGAGAAGTTACATGGGAAGTTACAGTTAGTTATAGGGGAATTCAGAAAGAGGTGACCCATTGATGGTGAGTAGCAGGTACATGTTGCTAAATGGTCCCCCTGGAGCTTGTTCGTCAAGTCTGTTTTCAGAATTAAAAAAAATGAGTGATGTGAGGGATATTGATAGCCAAACAATCTTTTGGGTGCCTGCAGCCCGCTTGCAGTGTGAAGCGCGTGTCCGCGCTATTCTCCGACATGTCCGCTCGCGGTGTTCTTTATCAACCAAAGCCGGTCGCGAGGGCGCCGCACTCGCCATCTTTCCATTCACTTCACTTTTGCTATTTAACCAGAGCGAATGAGACGAGTGCGGTCACGTGTGGTGTTTGTCAACGCGCCTTTGGAGAGAAGTTAAAGTGACAGCTCGGCTAGTATGGGAGTATCGATACTTCGGGACATTAGTATTGGTACCGTTCAGATATTTCAGTATCGATATTTATCGAAATATCGATATTTTTGACAACACTAACACACACTGGAGTAAAGACGACACACACTGGAGTAAAGACGACACACACACTGGAGTGCAGACGACACACACTACAGGGCACGAGAACACACACACTGGAGTAAAGACGACACACACTACAGGGCACGAGAACACACACACTGGAGTACAGACGACACACACTACAGGGCACGAGAACACACACACTGGAGTAAAGACGACACACACACTGGAGTAAAGACGACACACACACTGGAGTAAAGACGACACACACACTGGAGTAAAGACGACACACACTACAGGTCACGAGAACACACACACTGGAGTACAGACGACACACACTACAGGGCACGAGAACACACACACACTGGAGTAAAGACGACACACACTACAGGGCACGAGAACATACACACTGGAGTAAAGACGACACACACACACTGGAGTAAAGACGACACACACACACTGGAGTAAAGACGACACACACACTGGAGTAAAGACGACACACACTACAGGTCACGAGAACACACACACTGGAGTAAAGACGACACACACACTGGAGTAAAGACGACACACACACACTGGAGTAAAGACGACACACACACTGGAGTAAAGACGACACACACTACAGGTCACGAGAACACACACACTGGAGTAAAGACGACACACACACTGGAGTAAAGACGACACACACACTGGAGTAAAGACGACACACACACACTGGAGTAAAGACGACACACACACTGGAGTAAAGACGACACACACTACAGGGCACGAGAACACACACACACTGGAGTAAAGACGACACACACTACAGGGCACGAGAACATACACACTGGAGTAAAGACGACACACACACACTGGAGTAAAGACGACACACACTGGAGTAAAGACGACACACACTACAGGGCACGAGAACACACACACTGGAGTACAGACGACACACACTACAGGGCACGAGAACACACACACTGGAGTACAGACGACACACACTACAGGGCACGAGAACACACACACTGGAGTACAGACGACACACACTACAGGTCACGAGAACACACACACTGGAGTACAGACGACACACACTACAGGGCACGAGAACACACACACTGGAGTAAAGACGACACACACACTGGAGTAAAGACGACACACACACTGGAGTAAAGACGACACACACACTGGAGTAAAGACGACACACACTACAGGGCACGAGAACATACACACTGGAGTAAAGACGACACACACACACTGGAGTAAAGACGACACACTACAGGTCACGAGAACACACACACTGGAGTAAAGACGACACACTACAGGGCACGAGAACACACACACTGGAGTAAAGACAACACACACACTGGAGTAAAGACGACACACACTACAGGTCACGAGAACACACACACTGGAGTAAAGACGACACACACTACAGGGCACGAGAACACACACACTGGAGTAAAGACGACACACACTACAGGTCACGAGAACACACACACTGGAGTAAAGACGACACACTGGAGTAAAGACGACACACACTACATGGCACGAGAACACACACACACTGGAGTAAAGACGACACACACTACAGGGCACGAGAACACACACACTGGAGTAAAGACGACACACACCACAGGTCACGAGAACACACACACTGGAGTAAAGACGACACACTGGAGTAAAGACGACACACACTACATGGCACGAGAACACACACACTGGAGTAAAGACGACACACACTACAGGTCACGAGAACACACACACTGGAGTAAAGACGACACACTGGAGTAAAGACGACACACACTACAGGGCACGAGAACACACACACTGGAGTAAAGACGACACACTGGAGTAAAGACGACACACACTACATGGCACGAGAACACACACACTGGAGTAAAGACGACACACACTACAGGGCACGAGAACACACACTACAGGGCACGAGAACACACACTACATGGCACGAGAACACACACACACTGGAGTAAAGACGACACACACTACAGGGCACGAGAACACACACACTGGAGTAAAGACGACACACACCACAGGTCACGAGAACACACACACTGGAGTAAAGACGACACACACTACATGGCACGAGAACACACACACTGGAGTAAAGACGACACACACTACAGGTCACGAGAACACACACACTGGAGTAAAGACGACACACTGGAGTAAAGACGACACACACTACAGGGCACGAGAACACACACACTGGAGTAAAGACGACACACTGGAGTAAAGACGACACACACTACAGGGCACGAGAACACACACACTGGAGTAAAGACGACAGACACTACAGGTCACGAGAACACACACACTGGAGTAAAGACGACACACACTACAGGGCACGAGAACACACACTGGAGTAAAGACGACACACACTACAGGTCACGAGAACACACACACTGGAGTAAAGACGACACACACTACAGGCCACGAGAACACACACACTGGAGTAAAGACGACAGACACTACAGGTCACGAGAACACACACACTGGAGTAAAGACGACACACACTACAGGGCACGAGAACACACACTGGAGTAAAGACGACACACTGGAGGAAAGACGACACACACTACATGGCACGAGAACACACACACTGGAGTAAAGACGACACACACTACAAGGCACGAGAACACACACACTGAAGTAAAGACGACACACACTACAGGGCACGAGAACACACACACTGGAGTAAAGACGACACACACTACAGGGCACGAGAACACACACACTGAAGTAAAGACGACACACACTGGAGTACAGACGACACACACTACAGGGCACGAGAACACACACACTGAAGTAAAGACGACACACACTGGAGTACAGACGACACACACTGGAGTACAGACGACACACACTACAGGGCACGAGAACACACACACTGGAGTAAAGACGACACACACTACAGGGCACGAGAACACACACACTGGAGTAAAGACGACACACACTACAGGGCACGAGAACACACACACACACACACACACACACACACACACACACACACACACACACACACACACACACACACACACACACACACACTACAGGGCACAGTGTGAGTAATAAGACCCATACGCATAAGGACTGTAAAAATAAGAAACAGTTTCTCAGCATTGGGTTAGGCTGTAGCCCAAATCCAGACAATTAATACCTGGTTAAAACTTCTGCAGAACCGCTGGATTACAACTCCAGAATTACTACATCAATTTAATCCCAGAATTCCCAATCAATGAATAAAATGCAACCTAGAAATAGGAACTTTATATCATTGCTTAAGGAAGTGTCCCCTGTTTCAACTCTTCCTGGAAAAGGTTTTAAACTTTTCATCACCGGTTGTGAAACACAATGTCCTCAAATGTCCTACTTTGTATATTAAAGGGGACATATCATGCTAAATCCACTTTTTTAGCCCTTAAATGCATTTTGTTGTATATTTGGAGTGTTTAGAAGTACAGAAAAGTTGAAATTATTCTCTTCAGGTGCTTCGTTGATATCTTTATATTCTGTTTTGGTCATATTTTTCAACCGGTTCAGATTTTTCTGTCATCTATGACGTTTTTTCAACTATTACGTCACAGTATTTGCAGCGGAACTGCCAAATAAGGACATCGACTTCCGGCCCAACACTTCCAGCAATCCGCCATTTTTATTTCTCGCTGCAATTTTGTAGTCCAAGCTAAAGGATGCAGAAGTTACGTGAGGGTAAGTTAAAATGTTCGGTTGTTGAATGTAGTAACCCACACGCTTCATTACACCGTCTAATGTAGATGAACTGCTGCGCTTGTGACAGGGCGCATGTTTAACTGAAAGAACGAGCAGAGAGAGAGAGAGACCCGGTCACGCGCACTCTCTCTCTCTCTCTCCGGAGCCAGGCGAAAGTGTAAACAAGACTTCACCGTCTCCAAACTAGACGCTGTCTTGCTCTCTCTCCCTCGCACATATTAATCAAAATAAATCGACACGGTGGTAAAAGGTCGGAAGACCAAAATTTCATGTGTAAATACAGTAACACACCATTGCGATACATACATACATATGAAGACGTTGTTCTGCAGGTTCGTCGTCTTCATTTTCATCTCGCTCCGGCTCCGACTCTGGCTCGAACATGTAAGGCTGGATGGACAAGTCTTCCGTTGTTGACATTTTGTTAATAACGTGTGAATAAAAAGTATCTGTGCCGCTAGATAATCGTATCTCTGCTATCAAACTACAAAAATGGCTGAACGGGGTGGAGTTGAACCGAGTGTCGCCTCTGCAACCTAGAGAGGGGGCGGGGTATGAAGTGTCTCATTTGCATTTAAAGAGACCGCACCAAAACGAGTTGCTCTCAGACGCACATCAGAAAAGGGGTAGAAAAGGGGCCTGTGGAGCTATAATAATGAGGAATTCAGACCCAAGCATTGCAGTTCCGCTTTATATAGACTACAAATGTATGATTTATATGTAAAAAGGAACGATTTAAAAGCATGATATGTCTCCTTTAAATATTTTCCCTGTAACTTTAACTTTAACTAGCTCTGGTAAGAAAATGTTGATCTTCTGCTTATTACAAGCTAAACCTGTAGTCGCTCGCCAGTGGAAAAACACAGAAAGCCCTAATTTTAAACAATGGTTACAGGAATTGTCTCATTGTTTGGCTTTGGAAATATATTACTAAGGGAAAACCTGAAAAGTTTTTTCAAAGTATGGAATCCCTTAATAGGATTTTTGAAGGAAGCTGAACCAAATATTTTATTGTCAGTGTAACCTGATCATCACCACATCATGATATTAATGATGCCTACCATTGTTTTATTTAGTATAACTGTTTGTAGTTTTTTAGTTTTTTTGTTTCTAAAATCAATAAAGACAGTGTTTTAAAAAAAAAGGATGTAGTGCAGATAATGGTAGAGAGTCAATGCTTATCGATGTTCAGTCACAGTGACATCCATATATATACAGTTATAATATAGTGCACAGCAGGTTATGTGGTTGATAAGTAAAAGAAATACCTGGATAAAATACTGATGCTTTCTTGTAATTGTAGGAGTTAAAGTCACCATGAAATCACAATTGACAATTCTTTTTTAAAAATGGAATATTGCAATGTTTATTCTAAATGCATAGAGTGGAGCAAGAGTACCTGACACCTGGTCTCACACACACTCTACACACACACTCTACACACACACACTGCTCACACACTCTACACACACACACACACACACACACACACACACACACACACACACACACTGCTTAGAGAGGGCAGGGCAACCTGTCACTCACAGGAGCTCAGTCAATAGCAAACCACAACCATCCAATCAATTCCCCATGGACACAATCAAGCCCCGCCCACATTTGTTATTGTGGCAGAACAGCGCAGCTTCTCTTTCATGCTGAGTTTAACTGGTCCCCACTGTTTCTCTCAGCCTCATGTGAGTGTGTGTTTGTGTGGGTGTGTGTGTTCCTCTCAGCCTCAGGCTCCATGGACGCGTGTGTGATGATCTGGAACATGAAGCCTCAGACGAGGGCCTACAGGTTTGTGGGACACAAGGATGCAGTGACGAGTGTTGAGTTCTCTCCCTCTGGTCATCTGCTGGCCTCAGCCTCCCGAGACAAGACGGTGCGCCTCTGGGTGCCCAGCGTGTGAGTGTCAATATATCTCAACATAATCTCAACATAATCTTAATATAATCTCAGTATATCTCAGTATAATCTCAATATATCTCAATATACCCTCCGGTCATCTGCTGGCCTCAGCCTCCCGAGACAAGACGGTCCGGCTCTGGGTGCCCAGCGTGTGAGTGTCAATATATCTCAACATAATCTCAATATATCTCAATATACCCTCCGGTCATCTGCTGGCCTCAGCCTCCCGAGACAAGACGGTCCGGCTCTGGGTGCCCAGTGTGTGAGTCTCAATATATCTCAATATAATCTCAATATATCTCAATATAATCTCAATATAATCTCAATATACCCTCCGGTCATCTGCTGGCCTCAGCCTCCCGAGACAAGACGGTCCGGCTCTGGGTGCCCAGTGTGTGAGTCTCAATATATCTCAACATAATCTCAATATATCTCAATATACCCTCCGGTCATCTGCTGGCCTCAGCCTCCCGAGACAAGACAGTGCGCCTCTGGGTACCCAGCGTGTGAGTCTCAATATATCAAAATATAGCTCAATATAATCTCAGTATAATCTCAGTATAATCTCAATATAATCTCAATATATTCTCAATATAATCTCAATATATCTCAATATATCTCAATATAATCTCAAGAAATCTCAATATAATCTAAATATACCCTCCGGTCATCTGCTGGGCTCAACCTCCCAAGACAAGACGGTGCGGCTCTGGGTGCCCAGCGTGTGAGTGTGATCTCAAAACATCTCGATATATCTCAATATAATCTCAATATAATCTCAATATAATCTCAATATATCTCAATATATCTCAATATAATCTCAATATAATCTCAATATATCTCAATATAATCTCAATATATCTCAATATAATCTCAATAGTATCTCAATATAATCTCAATATATCTCAATATAATCTCAATAGTATCTCAATATAATCTCAATATATCTCATAATCTCAATATATTTCAATATAATCTCAATATATCTCATAATCTCAATATATCTCAATATAATTTCAATACAACTAAATACATCTCAATATATATCAATATAATCTCAATATATCTCAATATAATCTCAATATAATCTAAATATACCCTCTGGTCATCTGCTGGGCTCAACCTCCCGAGACAAGACGGTGCGGCTCTGGGTGCCCAGCGTGTGAGTCTTCTTATATCTCTATATAATCTCAAAACATCTCGATATATCTCTATATATTTCAATATATCTCAAAATAATCTCAATCTCAATATTATCTCAATATTATCTTAATATATCTCAATATTAGCTCAATATAACTCAATATAATCTCAGTATTATCTCAATATAACGCAATATAATCTCAATATTAGATATACAGCTCCATCTGCAGATTATTGAATTTGCACACAGCTGATACTTATTGTGTTACTCAATAAATATTCATCCATAACATTTAATATTTTGACTTTCATCACTATTTATGTCTTTATTCAAAGTAAATATTAACAAAATCAAACGTTTTAGCAGAGTAAGTTTCTATAATTGGTCTGATTTGACACCGAATGACCGAATTACATTTATCACATCCTACCCATGATCCAATATGTTCATGTCAACAGGCAAAAAGTCTATTAATAATGTCATATCTGTTTGGAGAGTTTTTTTAAGCTGAAGTCCTGAAGTGTCAGAGAGTCCCGTCTAGGGAGGGACATTTTTCAGGAATATTGTATTCAAATATTCGTTTATTTAGTTATTATTCAGTAGTTTCTCTGAATCCTGCAGGGCTGGACTGAATCATGTAGTGCGTGTGCCTCAAACATGCGCATGTCTGGTCTTTGCACACGTTTAGTTTCCTGTTCTAGTTTCATGTTGTTTCCACACGAGTCCCTGTAATGTTTATTACACGGATGATCTTTATGAGGCTCATATGCTCTTCAAGCCTTCTGTTCTGCCAGTGACTAATGCTCCTATAAGCCTCTTCTCTCAGCCGGTGAGATGTGCATGTGGGTGTTGGGACAGAAATAACTGATAATAATCATGTTGTCTGAGTCTCATCATCTGTCCGATGCTTTACACTGAGATCCGCCTCCAGATAAACTGGAGATCTGGACCAGATCTGAAGCTCATCTTGAGCTCCTTATTTAATAACACAACAGTTTTCATAATGAGTAACATGAGCTTATTTCATTAATTCCCTAGACAATCTCAAATGTATCTTTTGTAACATTATAAATGTCTTTAATGTCACTTTTGATCAGTTAAATGCGTCCTTGATGAATACAAACAATCTTAGCCCAGACTTTTGAATGATAGTGTGTTTTGATATATTAATCAAAAACTAATAGACACTGGGAAACCGAAAAAAGCTTTTTTATAGAAGGAAAACTATAAGAAGTGTGTGTGTTTAGATGTGATGTGTGTGTGTTGTGTTCAGGAAAGGCGAGTCCACGGTGTTCAGGGCTCATACAGGAACGGTGCGCAGCGTGAGCTTCTCCAGTGATGGTCAGACACTCGTCACCGCATCTGATGACAAGAGCATCAAAGTCTGGACCGTCCATCGCCAGAAGTTCCTCTTCTCCCTCAACCAGCACATCAACTGGGTGCGGTGCGCTAGGTACTGTCCACTAATCACTTTTCACTGTTCACTGATCACTGTTCACTAATCACTGGTCACTAATCACTAACTCGCCGTCAAGGAGTAATACTGGGAACAGATCAGTGTGTGAACCACATTCAGCTAACCCTAACCCATCTCATTTATACTACTATAATTATATCTGACCAAACAGATGACTGGAAAAAATATGATTTGTGTGTTTTAAAATGAGAGTCACGCCACAAAAAGCTTTTTTATATTGTTTTTAGACAAATTATCACTGGAAGCACGTTACAGTAAGGTCTCATCTTGTTAGCTAAATCGAGGAATATATTTCTTAACAGAATGTATATATTTTTTAATGTTAGTTAATAATAAAACAATTGTTTATTGTTAATTCATGTTAGTTCTCACTGTATTAACTAATGTTAACCGATACAGCTTTATGAAAATGTGCTAGTAGGCTAAATGTTAAAGTATGAATAATAAATGCTGTGAAAAAATAGGAAATGTACACTTACTGTAAAGTCTGTTCAGTGACGTGATCTGACGTGTTCTGGCGTGTTATGGTGTATTCTGACGTGTTCTGGCGTGTTCTGGCGTATTCTGACGTGATCTGACGTGTTCTGGCATATTCTGACATGTTCTGACGTGATCTGGCGTGATCTGGCGTGTTCTGACGTGATCTGGTGTGTTCTGGCGTGATCTGGCGTGTTCTCACGTGTTCTGGCATTTTCTGACGTGATCTGGCGTGTTCTGACGTGATCTGGCGTGTTCTGACGTGATCTGACGTGTTCTGGCGTGTTCTGGCATGTTCTGACGTGATCTGGCGTGTTCTGTCATGTTCTGACGTGTTCTGGCGTGTTCTGATGTGATCTGGCGTGTTTTGACGTGTTCTGGCGTGATCTGACGTGTTCTGGCGTGTTCTGATGTGATCTGGCGTGTTCTGACGTGTTCTGGCGTGATCTGGCGTGTTCTGGCGTGTTCTGGCGTGTTCTGGCGTGATCTGGCGTGATCTGGCGTGTTCTGGCGTGATCTGGCTTGTTCTGGCGTGATCTGGCGTGTTCTGACGTGTTCTGACGTGATCTGGCGTGTTCTTGCGTGTTCTGACGTGATCTGGCATGATCTGCTGTGTTCTGACGTGATGTGGCGTGTTCTGATGTGATCTGGCCTGATCTGGTGTGATCTGGTGTGTTCTGATGTGATCTGGCGTGTTCTGACGTGATCTGGCGTGTTCTGGCGTGATCTGGCGTGTTCTGACGTGATCTGGCGTGTTCTGACGTGTTCTGGCGTGATCTGGCGTGTTCTGACGTGTTCTGACGTGTTCTGCCGTGTTCTGACGTGATCTGGCGTGTTCTGACGTGTTCTGGCGTGTTCTGACGTGTTCTGGCGTGTTCTGACGTTTTGGCGTGTTCTGACGTGTTCTGACGTGTTCTGGCGTGTTCTGACGTGTTCTGGCGTGTTCTGACGTGTTCTGACGTGTTCTGACGTGTTCTGGCGTGTTCTGGCGTGTTCTGACGTGTTCTGACGTGTTCTGACGTTCTGACGTGTTCTGACGTGTTCTGGCGTGTTCTGACGTGTTCTGGCGTGTTCTGACGTGTTCTGACGTGTTCTGGCGTGTTCTGGCGTGTTCTGACGTGTTCTGGCGTGTTCTGGCGTGTTCTGACGTGTTCTGACGTTCTGGCGTGTTCTGACGTGTTCTGGCGTGTTCTGACGTGTTGTGGTGTGTTCTGGTGTGTTCTGGCGTGTTCTGGCGTGTTCTGGCGTGTTCTGACATGTTCTGACGTGTTCTGGTGTGTTCTGACGTGTTCTTACGCGTTCTGGCGTGTTCTGGCGTGTTCTGACGTGTTCTGACATGATCTGAATAGTGTCGTATGAATCCTGCAGGTTTTCCCCTGACGGGCGTTTGATCGTCTCTGCCAGTGATGACAGAACAGTGAAGCTGTGGGACAAGAACAGCAGAGAGTGTGTTCACTCGTTCTGTGATCACGGCGGGTGAGTGAGCACAGCACAGCACACACACACACACACACACACACACACACACACACACACACACACACACACACACACACACACACACACACACACACACACACACACACACACACACACACACACACACACACACACACTCACTCACTCAGGCTCCTCTGCTTGTGTTCAGGTATGTGAACACCGTGGCGTTTCACCCGAGTGGCACCTGTGTGGCAGCGGCTGGCACAGACAACACAGTGAAGGTGTGGGACATTCGCTCACACAGACTCCTGCAGCACTATCAGGGTGAGAGACACACACACACACACACACACACACACACACACACACACACACACACACACACACACACACACACACACACACACACACACACACACACACACACACACAGACTCCTGCAGCACTATCAGGGTGAGAGACACACACACACACACACACACACACACACACACACACACACACACGAGCTCAGACTCCTGCAGCACTATCAGGGTGAGAGACTCTCTCTCACACACACACACACACACACACACACACACACACACACACACACACACACACACACACACACACACACACACACATACACACACACACACACACACGAGCTCAGACTCCTGCAGCACTATCAGGGTGAGAGACACACACACACACACACACACACACACACACACACACACACACACACACACACGAGCTCAGACTCCTGCAGCACTATCAGGGTGAGAGAACATTTTCAATCGTGATAATATCCAGCAAAACAGCTCCCGTAGTCGTGTTATGTTAAACTAAATCCTATGTTATCAATAAAAAAAAAACATTTCGAATTTTTGCGGTTGGCGGTTTTGTTTCATGTTGAAGTATTGCATTTTTTCTTATTTAGACATTTATTTAAACGTACAGTATGGAATTTTTCGCCACTAGGGGTCGCTAACCTATTTACAATAACAAAGGCGTAGTTTGATGACGCAACATTTGCTAAGAATTATGGATCTTGTCGTCAACGTCAAGCCGACCGATCTAATCTATGGATCTAATAATGTTTATGGATGACTGAATACATCGATGCTTTTATCATGACTGTGATATGAAGCAGTTCGGGATTGCTAAGAGACAGCTATCAGCTATCATATAACGTTAAGGAATATGGACATTTCATTCTACCGAACTAACGTTACACGCGAGTGCAGAATTACTACTCACAGTCACAGGTCAGTTTATTAGACAAATTAAACTTGTGAGGTAACGCAGCGCTGTTTCACTTGGTCTAACATTACACTATCACACTAAACTGCATTTGAATGTGTTGAAATGTATGTGTTAGTTTGTCTGTATGAGACTAGCAGTAAGCTAGATCAACATTAGAATAACATACAGATCATATTCTAACATTTCATCATGTTGAGCTATATAACATTGATTAGTTTTATGTAAATGTGCTCACCTGTTTAATAAAGTACATGTAGAAGCGGTCGAAGTCTCGGACGTGGAGCTGTTGTTTATATACTGTCTATGGGAGCTCTAGGCATCTCGAAAACACCGCGCTGATATTGATTCTCGTTTTAGTTCTCCTTTTGTATCCAAAGTCTGCTTGCCATGGTCCATAATGTTTGAACGAAACAACAACAGCGTGCAAATAGACATTGCGAACTACCGTCAGTCGCTTTGGTTACTATCAGAGGGCTCTGGTTCATAGCTCTGGTTGCCATGGCAGTACGAGCGGAAACCAGGGACAACGCGGATATGACGCCATTGACGGCGACAAAACGGAAATAAAGAAACGGGACGTTTCTCGAATTAAATTACAAATTTCTCCTGGTTTGAAAGTTGTTGGAAACAGTCGGGATAATGTAAGTACACAACTAAAAAAAATATATAACATAGATATAGTGATTTTTGCTATTTTTAAAGCAAAAAAGTTACATATTGTGGCTTTAAAACATCAATCTCATAACATTATTTACTGCAGTTGTAATTTTGCAGTGCAAATTATTTAATTTGATGGGTAACAGTCCTTTAGTGTCTTATTATTATAACTGAATTGATTGATCAAATGTAAGAATTTGACATGAAAGATGATGCATATATTTAATAAGGTAAAAAAAAAATATTCTCTTTATAAAAATAAATATCACAAATATGAAGATTTAAGTATGTAAAATCTGAAAATATTGTTTCAGAATAAATATATTTACACCACCAAAAATCCCCCCCTCCCGTACATGGTACAGTACATACAATTTGCTATGTACTGTACCTGATAGGACCCAAGTTAATCAATGTGTCAATGCCCATCCCTGGCGTACTCAGAATCAGAATCAGAATCAGAAAGAGCTTTATTGCCAAGTATGCTTGCGCATACGAGGAATTTGTCTTGGTGACAGTAGCTTCCAGTACACATACAATACAAGTGACAAGACAAGTGACAAGTAACAGGTATAAATAAAAAAAAAAAAAAAAAAAAAAAAAAAAAATATATAGAAAAAATAAAATAAAAAGATTATAAATTATAAATATATATAAAGTTATAAGGTGCTATAATGAAATGTCTGAGGGAAGTATTGCACATGTTTGTTCCACAGTAGGGGAACATTTAAGTGTTCATGAGGTAGATGGCCTGGGGAAAGAAACTTTTCCTGTGTCTGGTTGTTTTTGTGCTCGGTGCTCTGTAGCGTCGACCAGACGGTAACAGTTCAAACAGAGAGTGTGCTGGGTGTGACGGGTCCAGAGTGATTTTGCGAGCCCTTTTACTCACTCTGGATGAGTGCAGTACTTTGAGTGTGGGAAGGGTAGTGCCAGTGATTCGCTCAGCAGTCCGAACTATCCGCTGTAGTCTACGGAGGTCGGTTTTGGTAGCAGAGCCGAACCAGACGGTGATGGAAGTGCAGAGGATGGACTGGATGACAGCTGAGTAGAACTGTACGAGCAGCTCCTGTGGCAGGTTGAATTTCCTCAGCTGACGCAGGAAGTACAGTCTCTGTTGGGCTTTCTTCACAATAGAGTCTATGTGAGTGTCCCACTTCAGATCCTGAGAGATGGTGGTGCCCAGGAACCTGAATGACTCTACTGCAGTCACAGTGCTGTCCATGATGGTGAGTGAAGGGAGTGCAGGGGGGTTTCTCCTGAAGTCCACGATCATCTCCACTGTTTTGAGCGTGTTCAGCTCCAGGTTGTTATAACTGCACCAAAGAGCCAGCTGCTCCACCTCCTGTCTGTACGCAGACTCGTCACCGTTCCGGATGAGTCCGATAACAGTAGTGTCGTCTGCAAACTTCAGGAGCTTGACAGAGGTGTCTTTAGAGGTGCAGTCATTTGTGTACAGGGAGAAGAGCAGTGGTGAGAGAACACATCCCTGTGGAGCACCGGTGCTGATGGTGCGGCTGTCGGACGTGATTTTGCCCATTCTGACTAGCTGTTGTCTGTCTGTCAGAAAGCTGGTGATCCATTGACAGATGGAGCTAGGGACAGAGAGCTGGGTCAGTTTGGTCTGGAGCAGTGATGGGACGATGGTGTTGAAGGCAGAACTAAAGTCCACGAACAGAATCCTTGCATAGGTCCCTGGTTTGTCCAGATGTTGTAGGGTGTAATGCAGTCCCATATTGACCACATCATCCACAGACCGGTTTGCTCTGTAGGCAAACTGCAGGGGGTCCAGCAAGGGTCCAGTGATGTCCTTCAGAAGCACATGTTGTCTTTTCCTTTTTTTTTTTTTATTGTAATTATTATTTATTCTTTTGCACCAGATTGTTTCGTTTACATGTTAAAATCACCAAAAAAAAAAAAAAAAATCCCCCCCCCACAAGGATTTAATTCGGAAACATTTCACCTTTTTTTTTACCACTTCTGAGTTTGCTGGTCTGTACACATTTCACCATATCAGAAAGTGAATAGTTTTACTATGAAAAGCAGCAGTTTAAACACACCGTATGTGTGTATCTCAGAGATCTGCAGCAAATCTCATCATTTTGACAATCTGTTGAATTCAGAACATTCCCGTTCAGGTCTGTGATTCGACTCGCTCGTCATCATCATGTGTGCAATTAAACCAATTACATTCAGATCTCCTCCTGTATAAATACATCAGTAATAAAACTAGTCATTTTTCGGGAACACTTTACAATAAGGTCTCATTTGTTAATAGGAGTAGTTCACTTTAGAATAAAAAAATCCTGATAATGTCCTCTCCGCCTCGTCATCCAAGATGCTCATGTCTTTCTTTCTTCAGTGGAAAAGAAATTAAGGTTTTTGAGGAAAACATTCCAGGATTTTTCTCCATATAGTGACTTCAATGGGGTCCAACGGGTGGAAGGTCCAGATGTGAGTTTCAGTGCAGCTTCAAAGTCTCGACACGATCCAGCCGAGGAATTAGAATCTTATCTAGACAAACCAGCGACATTTTAGAACAAAATAAACATTTATATACTTGTAACCACAGATGCTGGTCTTGCTCTAGCTGTGATGCGACACACATTACGTTAAAAACCTTCATTTCTTTTCGACTAAAGAAAGACATGAACATCAAATTTTAATTCTAAATTGAACAAATCTTTCAACTAATATAAACAAACAATAATCAATATATTTTTACAGCATTTATTAATCTTTGTTAATGTTAGTTAATAATAATGTTATTAACACCTGAGATTAATAGATGCTGTAGAAGTGTAACTAAATGTTAACTTATTTTTCTTATTAGACCAAGTCACAATACATTTAGTCACAACTTCAGTTTCATGCTGACATAAACTAATTTTAATGGGCAAAAATATAATGTTAACTGTGTAAATAGAGTTTTTTTTGGAGTTTCAGGCCATATGAAAAGTGTCAGTCGATGTGAGAACGGCTCATTTCCTGTCATTTCAAACTATGTAACTTTAATAAATGGAAAATTTGTGCGTATAGAAGTAGTCTCTCATGTCTGGAGCACAAACACTGCAGGCCGACACACATACAGTGGGGAGAACAAGTATTTGATACACTGCCGATTTTGCAAGTTTTCCTACTTACAAAGCATGCAGAAGTCTGTCATTTTTATCATAGGTACTCTTCAACTGTGAGTGACGGAATCTAAAACAAAAATCCAGAAAATCACATTGTATGATTTTTAAATGATTAATTTGCATTTTATTGCGTGACATAAGTATTTGATCACCTACCAACCAGTAAGAATTCCGGCTCTCACAGACCTGTTAGTTTTTCTTTAAGAAGCCCTCCTGTTCTCCACTCATTACCTGTATTAACTGCACCTGTTTGAACTCGTTACCTGTATAAAAGACACCTGTCCATACACTCAATCAAACAGACTCCAACCTCTCCACAATGGCCAAGACCAGAGAGCTGTGTAAGGACATCAGGGATACAATTGTAGACCTGCACAAGGCTGGGATGGGCTACAGGACAATAGGCAAGCAGCTTGGTGAGAAGGCAACAACTGTTGGCACAGTTATTAGAAAATGGAAGAAGTTCAAGATGACGGTCAATCTCCCTCGGTCTGGGGCACCATGCAAGATCTCACCTCGTGGGGCATCAATGATCATGAGGAAGGTGAGGGATCAGCCCAGAACTACACGGCAGGACCTGGTCAATGACCTGAAGAGAGCTGGGACCACAGTCTCAAAGAAACCCATTAGTAACACACTACACCGTCATGGATTAAAATCCTGCAGCGCACGCAAGGTCCCCCTTCTCAAGCCAGCGCATGTCCAGGCCCGTCTGAAGTTTCCCAATGACCATCTGGATGATCCAGAGGATGAATGGGAGAAAGTCATGTGGTCTGATGAGACAAAAATAGAGCTTTTTTTGTAGAAACCTGAAGGATCTGGAGAAGGTCTGTATGGAGGAGTGGGCCAAAATTCCTGCTGCAGTGTGTGTGCAAACCTGGTCAAGAACTACAGGAAACGTGTGATCTCTGTAATTGCAAACAAAGGTTTCTGTACCAAATATTAAGTTCTGCTTTTCTGATGTATCAAATACTTATGTCATGTAATAAAATGCAAATTAATTACTTAAAATCATACAATGTGATTTTCTGGATTTTTGTTTTGATTTTAGATTCCGTCACTCACAGTTGAAGAGTACCTATGATAAAAATTACAGACTTCTGCATGCTTTGTAAGTGGGAAAACCTGCAAAATCGGCAGTGTAGCAAATACTTATTCTCCCCACTGTATATGGGTATGTTAAATAACATTATCCAGTAATGCATAATGCATGCAGAAGATATAAGTGTAGATAAAGATGATCCAGGATGAAGCTGTGAGTGTGACGCCTGCAGTGTCTGCCTTCGCCTGCGGGGGGCGTGTGAAGTGTGTGACGCCTGCAGTGTCTGCCTTCGCCAGCGAGGGGCATGTGAGGGGTGTGACGCCTGCAGTGTCTGCCTTCGCCTGCAGGGGGCGTGTGTAGGGCGAGAGAGCTGGAGATCAGAGAGAACGAGACTGGGAATAAACCTAGAACAGCTGCAGATGTCCAGTCTTCAGGGGTTTCCAGCACACTGAACCAATGAAAACACTTCTGCAAAAATTAAACCAAAGTTTGCAAACTGACCAAAAAAACAAACAAACTGGAAATATTGTTTGGATCAGCAATTAACTTTACAATACATTTAAAAGTAAATTAATTCACATTATTATATATTTCTTACAAATATTTTAACAAAATTGCTTCTGCTTATTTTTATTTAAAAGAACTTTTGAACTTTACAACATACAAAACCAAGCAAGGTCAATAAGTCAAATTTGCCCTAATGACAAGACAAGGTTTGTTGAATGTCATGTGGTGCGACTCCTCAAAGATGTAATATTTGTGAATTATTAATACTTCATGATATTTTTGCAACAACAACAAAAAAAATAACACGTTTTACCTTGAAAACATATGATTCTATACATTAAACTGGGTTTGACTGCAATGACATTTTATTATTGAAAACCGTCCAATTTGAAGCTTTACAATTGATTCAGCTTTTATGGAAAATATGTTTTATGTAATTGTCTGTGATGCCAAGCTTGTGTAGTTAATGAGATTGTAGTGTTCAGATGGTATAAGTGTGTGTGTGTCAGTTCATAGTGCGGCGGTGAACAGCCTCTCCTTCCATCCGTCTGGAAACTTCCTCATCTCAGCCTCCAGCGACTCCACACTCAAGATCCTGGACCTGCTGGAGGGTCGGCTGCTCTACACACTGCACGGCCATCAGGTACACACCACTGACCACTGACCTCTGGACCCTGACCCTGACCCCCGACCCTGACCTCTGGACACTGATCCTGACCGCGACCCTGACCCCTGACCTTCAGCGACTCCACACTCAAGATCCTGGACCTGCTGGAGGGCCGGCTGCTCTACACACTGCACGGCCATCAGGTACACACCACTGACCTCTGACGCTGACCCCCGACCCTGACCTCTGGACCCTGACCCCCGACCCTGACCTCTGGACCCTGATCCTGACCACGACCCTGACCCCTGACCTCCAGCGACTCCACACTCAAGATCCTGGACCTGCTGGAAGGCCGGCTGCTCTACACACTGCACGGCCATCAGGTACACACCAATGACCTCTGACCCTGACCTTAACCCTGACCCCCGACCCTGACCTCTGAACCCTGATCCTGACCGCGACCCTGACCCCTGACCTCCAGCGACTCCACACTCAAGATCCTGGACCTGCTGGAAGGCCGGCTGCTCTACACACTGCATGGCCATCAGGTACACACCAATGACCTCTGACCCTGACCTTAACCCTGACCCCCGACCCTGACCCCTGACCTCCAGCAACTGATCTGACCCTGATCTCCAGCGAAGATCCTGGACCTGACCCTTGATCCTTGACCCTCCACTCACACTCCAGAACCTGTGTGCTGAAGACAGAGTTTTGGACACGAGGCAAACACTGACCTGACGACTGCTGTGCATTCTCAGACAACCTTCTTCATGCTCTAAATCACACATACACTCTTATAACTTCTGCATTATTACTTGATGCACATCGTACTTTAATCCTCAAGAGGCAGTGCATTGCACCAGGGCTGATGGAGCGCTTGGGAATCATGCTTTTGCTTGATGGGTTGAAGCGTATGTTGTTCTGCATATGAATGAATGAATCACATGACAGAGGTGATCTGTTCGTTCCAACTCTGCCACTTCACTAGGTGTTGTGTTTTCCCTTCAGCAGAGCGTTGGCTAAATCAGTCGAGTATTAAAGCGCACGCCTACATACTGAAGGTGAGTCATGTTAGCGCTCAGACCTGAAGCCTCCTAGTTAGCGTTAGTGTAGCGAACGCCTGCTAGCGTCAGTGGGATGAGCGCGTGACCTCTGTCAGCCTTCAGCTCAACACACCGCTGGAAACACAGGCAGCACATGAGGAAGTCTGCTCTAAGACGTGTTTTGGCCTGAAGTTTGAGTCTGATGTGCTGATCCGAGGTCTGATGCTGGTGTCTGACCTCATCTTCTACACGGCTGTCCCACTGAAAGGCTCTTGTTCAGTCCACACTCACAAACACTGCTGTTCGGCCTTGAAATGAGACGCTCTCCAGCTCCTGCTATAGCGTCAGTTCCAGATATACAGAGGCCTTTCAATATCACAAAGCCTTGGTCTTAATTTTAATATAAAGGATTTATTCTGCTTTATTACATGGCTTGGTTGAATTCTAATGTAGAATGCGGTGTGTTATTTCTTGATAACACACCGTTGCTAAGTATAACACACCGTTGCTAAGTAAAACACACCGTTGCTAAGTATAAAATACCGTTGCCATGGACGCAGGATTCTAACCATAGAGACGGAACGGACTATTTTCTTTAGCGGAAGCAATACAATCGTTTTTAAATCAATAAACTCCTTTTTTAAATCAATATTTTGTGTCAAATTATTTATTTATTTGGTAGGTAGCCATGTAATAAGCGGGATAATGTAGAGCGAGGCGGTTGTTATAGTGAGTACAACCCCTTCAGCCTCCGCTTCGCGTCAGGGTCCAGATCAGCCTGTCGAGGGTGTATTCGCTATAACATCCGCCTCGCTCTACATTATCCCTTACTTATTATGTGCTTGATATTTTGAGCAAGATCTAGCAACACAAATCTTTTCCCTGTGGTTTTCCTGCACTGCACACATACAGAAGAGACACGCGTCCCTGATAAGAGTTTAAATACGTCATTAACAACTAGTTCATTTCACTTCCGTACACACCGCATAGAACTTAAGTGCTTTAACATAAATGGCATAAATTCATGAAATCAAAATTGACCTCATGTGCTTTATTAGCACATGTTACTATTCTTGTGGTCAACAATCATCCATGCACGTTAATCCACAAAAAATTTTTTTTTGTTTTTTAATATTTATTCTTAATTTTTTTACTACTGTTTCTTGTATATGTACTTGTATATGTACTACTGTTTCTTGTATTGAAACGCTCTTTCCGTCTGTCTGTAGGTAGGGAATCGTAAGATGGCACTAGAACAGTTCAGAATGCTAGAATCCCGTCATTTATCCAGATCAGTGCTTAAGACATGCTTTCTTTAGGCGGTGAATGATGCCACTAATACCATTAAACTGACGAGCGCAAACCTTAGTAAATCACGTTGCATGATTCATTTAAACATCACGTCTGAAAGGGAAACTCCTACAAAGGCATCACTAACTGCAGAAATAACGGTGTTTCCGTCACTCACTTCTTCTGCGTGTCTTTAGTAAATCCTGACATTAGTGTTTAACATGTGACGAGTGTCTGCGCTGATCCAGCTGTTACGGCTCTTCTCAGCTGTAGATATTAGCATGTTTCACAGCAGATGTGCAGGTGTTGCTGCAGTGTAGAGTGTGTCTGAGCATGTGCGCACACGTGTGTGAATGTACGTGTTCCAGGCGTGTTCATCAGAAGAGACCCGTCCAGTTCACATTCCTCATGTTCATCTGCCATCATCTCTTCCTCTGCCGCTTCAGGCTGAGACACGTTCGTCTTATACAACAGCACACATGCTTTTACTCTAGCCTCAGCACACAGTACTCAGATCAGGTTACAGTCGTGCTTTTACAGTAACCATGATGAATTGCGCTATGAAGCCTGTATTGCAGTCTTTGTTGTGTTGAGTAGCCTATACAGCTGTAATCTAAATTATTCAACCCACTGCAAATCAGGTTTATTGGCAAAATGTACAGACTTTAATCTGTTTGCAATAAACAAATCAAACAAAAGTGATAGAAATAGCTCAACACAACAAACCATTTTGATTACAACTGTAACTTTATTACTAGCACACACTAGTGAATTCAGTGAGTGGATACTTGACATCGACTGTGTTACACTCCAAAACCCTTACACTCCATGAGCACAGGATGCATGAGTGTGTGTGAGAGAGAGTGAGTGAGTGTGTGTGTGTGTGTGTGTGTGTGAGTGAGTGAGTGAGAGAGTGAGTGAGTGTGTGTGTGTGTGTGTGCGAGAGAGCGTGTGGTTTGGTTTAGCCGTGTCTGGTCTGAGTTCAGCTCATGTACAGCCTAAATTTAAGTCAATATGTCTTCATGACGCTGTAATTTTCCTCCTCCAGACGCCGAGTGTTTCTTCTGTTCTCTCTGGCTCTGAGGAGTGTGTGTATAGAAGGAAACGACTGGCGTCCTTCTAGATTACAGTGCAGGATAAAGCCGTTTGTGACGGACTCTCCACTGTGGGCTGAGGGAGATGATTAGACGAATGTCCAAGCTGCTGTTATAAGACCAGCAAACGACATCAAACTATTCTTTCAACTACTTTGAGAAGCATCATTTATATTCTTCATTACGGATCGTCTCATAATGATGGTGTGTTCTCAGGGTCCTGCCACCTGTGTGAGCTTCTCCAGGACCGGAGACTTCTTCGCCTCCGCAGGCTCTGATCAACAGGTGATGCTCTGCTGTATGATCACACAGAAGTGTGTGTGTGTGTGCACAGCAGTCATCATGTGACCTGTTCTCATCATGTGACCTGTTGCAGGTGATGTTGTGGAGGACGAACTTTGACAGTGTGGATTACAGTGCAGTGCTGGAGCAGAGATGTGCTGCGGACTCCAGCGCTTCGGTTCACAGCGGCCCGCTCACACAGGTAAACACATCATCACATCATCACATGATCACATGACTACATCATCACATGATCACTCTGTAGGGCTTTAAAGTGCTTCAGCTTCCCTTGACTTACGCTTTCATGCAATCAAACAGTGTTGAAACACACTTACATGGGAGGAGAACGGTCCTCCGGATGAGGAACCTAAAAAACACTATTGCCAAATGCACACACTAATTCAAGATTTGCCTTTAAATGTTGTGTGAATGTGAAGGCAAATGTATATGCCTGTAATGTATTGTAATGCAGTGAGCCCTGCTGAATCTGCATATATATATATATATTTAGCTGAGTTGTGATTTTGGTCTTTTGCGTTGGCCTCGCTGACTGCACACTAACCCTTCAGCATGCAACGCAACGTGTCCTAATTCAGGAAAATAAGTGCTTCGTTTTAATGAATCAGTGGCTAATCAGACTGAACACAGGAGTCGTGAATCACTTCCTCACTGAATTATCTCACGTGACTCACATGAACTTTATATGAATACAGTGTGTTGATCATGAGAGTAAAGACAGGGTTTCCGCGGATCCTTAAAAAGTCTTAAATTAGATTTGTAAAATTTAAGGCCATATAAAGTCTTAAAAAGTCTTATTTTTACTTATGAAATGTCTTAAATTTTCTATGGCAATTTGACTTAGACATATCTAAATGTTTTCCAAATTCAAACTATCTAATTAGCATACTTTTTTATTTATTATTCTGTCTTTGTGTATTTGCTTGTTCACGTGACATTTCGCGCCACATTCGCGTTAGCATATTAGCCTACGTCTGTGTCCTGCACGCGAGAGGAGAGCGGGAGAAGCGAGTTGGTAAATGTCAGTTCAATTGTAAGTTAATTCTTTATGTGCTCAGGAGTGTGTGATGTGTAGTCTATGACAGTGGTTCTCAACTCCAGTCCTCGGGACCCGCTGCTCTGCACATTTTGTATGTCTCTCTTATCTGACACACTCAAATCAGTTCATGGAGTCTCTCCTGACGAGCTGATGATCTGGTTCAGGTGTGTTAAATAAGGGAGACATACAAAATGTGCAGGGCAGCGGGTCCCGAGGACTGGAGTTGAGAACCACTGGTCTATGATGATATTGTAATCATTGTTTTAACGATGTACAAGGCACTGCGAGCTGACATCGCTTTTGTTTCTCATGCTTTGCTTTCACTGCGTGATGTGTGCAGTTATAGGTATGCCCCCAAATTAGTTTTTGTCTTAGATTTATATCATATTATATTATGTTATGTTATCATACAATATCGCATCAGCAAGAGACGAGTGACGTTTTCCCATGCACAGTTGCAAATATGATATTTATTTTATATAACAGTTAAATGAACAATAAATGAACACTGAGGGCCCTATTTTAACGATCTGAAACGCAAGTATCAAGCGCGAAATGCAAGTAACTTTGTGGGCGGATCTCGGGCGCTGTTGCTATTAAAACACACCAGTTTTTTTAACTTGTTGCACCCAGCGCAATTGACTTTGTACACGACGCATGTATCATTCCTATTTTGCACCCGACGCACAGCGGACTTTTCCCTCCACAGACGCACGTCAGTAAATTAGGGAATGAACTTGCGCTCCCGGGGGCGGTTCAGCGAAGAGAGGAGGCGTGTTCCGGCGCAAACGTTCCCTGGTGCTATTTTGCAGTTTCAGTAAACAATTCCGCCACTGACCAGGAGAAACCTCGTCTAAAGTCAGTGGCGTGTTATTCAGAGGCTATTTTAAGGGCGCGTGCTTAGCCATAATGTAGCGTGTGCACAACACACACACACTTTGCTTCTCTCTTCTTAGGGCTGCACGATTAATCGAAATAAAATCGCACGCGATTTGACAAAGGCTGCGATTATTTTATGCGCAGCTTGTCAGTGGAGTGCGGCTGATTGGTAGTAAATACTGCTCCATCTGAACGCCAGAGGGCGCTCTCACGCAAACACGATAAATATGCCCCGCCGCAGAAGTACAATAATGCGCATCTTTCCAGGAAATCCCTATCGCTGTAGCTGAATAAACAGAAGATTGAAACGCTTCGATTTAACATGACTTATAAATACACGACTGCCTTATTCTGTGTAAGAAGGCACATCATCTCACAGAAGGAGGAGCTCAGCTGTCGTTATGAAGTGAGTTTGGAGTACATGCATGTTATTAAATGTTGCATGTTATTAAAAAGAGGTTCATAAATGCTTCTCATGTTTTGGAAAGATGTTTGACGCGTGTTGTTTTTTCAAATTCACGTTATAAGTGACTCAAACTCACAGTGCTTTCAGATAGAGCAGCGTTTACAGAGCCGTACATCAATGACAAACTGCGCATAAAAAAATAATCGCAGCCTTTGCGATTTTTAAAATCGTGATAAGCCATCTCGATTTAAGTGCGATTACATGTAAATTCCGATTAATCGTGCAGCCCTATCTCATCTACACAGACGCAGCAGTTCACATTTTGCAAACCATACATAATTACAAGGAAAAATATTACCACACGAGGGAAATCATTGTGGTGTCCATGAAGATGTAAAAAAATAGGCATAAATCTAGCTTACACATTTACCCAAATTATTATACTTATATATTATTATATATTATATTTATACAAAATTATTATCCTGATTAAGCGAAGCTAATTTGGGTGTGTTTATCCATCCCCATACAATGTCACTTCTCTGTGTTTTACGGCCCTGACGAGAACGTCGGTCTCCTCGGCTGTGAACCGCTCCTGGCGTGCGTCTGGCAAATCCGCCGTTATAATAGCAATCCGCCATGGAACAAGCGCGCCTGCTCTTAAAGGGAATGTGAGATGACGCTCTGATTGGTTTATTTCACGTTACGCCCAAACCACACCTATGAGTAATGAAGCTGCTTCAGACCAACACATTTTAGATTTGCGTCGGGCGCAATAGTAATTTATCCCGCCGGTATAATAGCAACAGCCCCCAAGAGCCGCCCACAAAGTTACTTGCGTTTCGCTTTGATACTTGCGTTTCAGATCGTTAAAATAGGGCCCATAGTCTTCGTAGTCTGTTGTCAACAACAGGCTGCCATGGCACCAGTACAAAAACACAATCAGTAAAATATTATCTAATTATTATCAACAAAACTTTAAAAATATCAATACATATTTTTGTCAATATTGCACACCCCTAATGCACGGTAAATCATTTTGATTTCTTCGGGTCTTAAAAAGGTCTTAACCTTAAATTTGACTTTAAAAAGTGTGCAGCAACCCTGAAAGAGCTCTAATTGTTCATGACACATGCTGTTTGAGACCGGTTTGTTGATAATGAGTGTTTAGAAAGTTTATAAACTACAAAAAAGGGTGAAATACATTAGAGAGAAGTTATATCCAAGAAATATTAATTCAGTATCAAATAAATATTGTTCAGTCACTCCTTGAACTGAACCATCACTCTACTGTACTGCTAGACAGGAAATATGATTCATTATTTCACACATTCCATGTTTTGTCTTTTAATGTTTTTTCAATTTTAATAATCAAAAATTAAAGTATGATTCATAAACACTTAACTGAATAATTTACTAACTTTTTAATAATAATAGTTACATTTTCAGAAACTCTGTGTTGTCCAGTGGAATTTTGTTGTCCAAAAACAATAGTAATCAAATGAATGCATAAACTTTAACAGTTAAATTTTGTCTTATAAAATGTAATCAAATTAAATTTGAACAATTTGAACCTTTCAGTTTTTTGCAAACAATGTGCTGCACAACTAAGGTTCACTGTTAGAAATTGTGGGAAATTCCTTAAAAACAGTATTATTGTTATTATTACTCATTATTATTGATTATTTATTATTACCACAGAGGACCTTTGAGAGGCACATTCTACTCTACAATAGTAATATATTTCTGTCTTAAACTGGACTTTTATTTTGGCGTGTTCTGAGTTTTGAGTCTGTGTATCTACTGATGAAACGCTGCTGAAGAGACTCTCAGATGAAGTTTGTGTGTTCGTACAGTGAGACACAGACGAGATCAAACTGAGACAGACTCAGATTCACACAAATATTCACACACACTCATCCATATCTGTGTGCAGTCCTACGTCTGATTTATTCATACAGAATTTGAGATTCTGTGACATTCTACGCACACTTTTATGATTCCGTCTGTGTTTTCTTCATGCTGGAAATCATATGGGTCTACATTTATATGAGAGGCATACTTGAAGATTTCATCAGGATGAACATCTGTTGGTTGAACATATGTTGATGGCCTTTCCTGAAAGTTTAAGAAATATAGACTGGGACATTGCGTGAGTCAAGCAGCAGAACCTCCTGACCGTGAACAAGGAGAACCTCCTGACCGTGAACGAGGAGAACCTCCTGACCGTGAACGAGGAGAACCTCCTGACCGTGAACGAGGAGAACCTCCTGACGGTGAACAGGAAAACCTCCTGACGGTGAACGAGTAGAACCTCCTGACGGTGAACGAGGAGAACCTCCTGACACCTCCTGGTGATCGTGTAGAACCTCCTGACAGTGAACGCGTAGAACCTCCTGACCGTGAACATGGAGAACCTCCTAACCGTGAACGTGGAGAACCTCCTGACCTTGAACGAGTAGAACCTCCTGCGGGTGAACGAGTAGAACCTCCTGACGGTGAACGAGTAGAACTTCCTGATGGTGAACGAGGAGAACCTCTTGACAGTGAACGAGCAGAACCTCCTGGCCCTGACCGTGAAGGAGGAGAACCTCCTGACCGTGAAGGAGGAGAACCTCCTGTGAACGAGGAGAAAGTCCGGTGAACGAGGAGAAAGTCCGGTGAATGAGGAGAACCTCCTGACGGTGAACGAGGAGAACCTTCTGGTGGTGAACAAGGAGAACCTCCTGACTGTGAACGAGGAGAACCTCCTGACCGTGAACGAGGACAACCTCCTGACGGTGAACGAGGACAACCTCCTGACGGTGAACGAGGACAACCTCCTGACGGTGAACGATGAGAACCTCCTGACGGTGAACGAGGAGAACCTCCTGACACCTCCTGGTGAACGAGGAGAACCTCCTGACAGTGAACGAGGAGAACCTCCTGACCGTGAACGAGGAGAACCTCCTGACAGTGAACGAGTAGAACCTCCTGGCCCTGACTGTGAACGAGGAGAACCTCCTGTGAACGAGGAGAATCTCCTGACGGTGAACGAGGAGAACCTCCTGACGGTGAACGAGGAGAACCTCCTGACACCTCCTGGTGAACGAGTAGAACCTCCTCACAGGGAATGAGTAGAATCTCCTGACCGTGAACGAGGAGAACCTCCTGACCGTGAACGAAGAGAACCTCGTGACACCTCCTGGTGAACGAGTAGAACCTCCTGACAGTGAACGAAGAGAACCTCCTGACACCTCCTGGTGAACGAGTAGAACCTCCTGACAATGAACGAGTAGAATCTCCTGACGGTGAACGAAGAGAACCTCCCGACGGTGAACGAGGAGAACCTCCTGACCGTGAACGAGGACAACCTCCTGACCGTAATTGAGTAGAACCTTCTGACAGTGAACGAGTAGAACCTCCTGACCGTGAACAAGGAGAACCTCCTGGCCCTGACCGTGAACGAGGAGAACCTCATGACCGTGAACAAGGAGAACCTCCTGACAGTGAACGAGTAGAACCTCCTGACCGTGAACGAGGACAACCTCCTGACCGTGAACGAGGACAACCTCCTGACCGTAAACGAGTAGAACCTTCTGACAGTGAACGAGTAGAACCTCCTGACCGTGAACAAGGAGAACCTCCTGGCCCTGACCGTGAACGAGGAGAACCTCATGACCGTGAACAAGGAGAACCTCCTACCGGAATTCTTAAGTAGCAAATGTTTGTGCATGACTCTAAGCATATATTTCGCGAACTATACATTGTCATTTTCATCGCCCATCTGTATTAACGTCTTCTGGTATCAAGTAATGAAAATATCCACACTGGCTGTCAAACTTCTCATTTATTTAGTTAAAACTTTGTAATTACAACTCTGTACACAATGAACACACCACCGTCCCGAACTCCGGTTCAACTTCCTGGTTTCGCGTGGGGAAGCCGAGGGGATGTTCCACTAGGTTGAAATAGAGGGGTTTCGCGGGTGATTGGTGGTGGGAACCATTATTGCAGTGGTGTTTTTGTGGTTATCACTAATATGGGTTTTTCTCTCTACAAATGTGATTTTGGTGGGGGAAAACATTTGGTATGTGTTTGTATATTTGTTGGTTGCTTGTTTGGTTTATTATTTGGTTATTATTGTGTGATTACATGGTTAATTGTTTTGTTAGCAATGGGGCAATCTAGTGGGTGGGGCTACAGCTAGCCTAAGGCTGTATTAGGCCCCATGGCCTCAGTTGCAGGGTGCTGTGCAGAGAGAGAGAACTGTGACATAGTATTGCTGATCGGTAAAGTGTGCAGGGTCTTGAGAGACGTAGCCTGGCAACTTAATGCCTATTTATTTTCTTTTTGAACATTTTTTGTTTTGCGTTTTTTTTACTATCCTGACACTGTAAATAAAAATAAAATAAAAATAAACAAGAGACTTTTTTAGAAAACTTGCATCTTCCCTGACTCCGCCATCGGTTATCCGCCACATTTGGTGTCAGAAGTGGGATAAGGAGTCAGGCGGAGGTGAAGTATTACATCAAGCCAAGATGTCCAACAGAAGGGAGAGGAAGAAGGCGGAAGAAGATGGAGCGATAGGGGGCAACACTGAGCATACGGAGCTCACTCCAGAACCCGCCACAACTGATCCTGCCATCAACCGGATGGCAAGGATGTTCGAATCCTTTATGGAGGTGCAACGGGCCAGAGATGAGCGGCTGGAGAAGGAGACATCCAGGCAAGCCCATCAGTTCCAAGTTCTCACCCATCAGGTGACTCAGCTACAGCTGGATGTGGAGGTAACTCGGGAACGGGGGACCATACCGCTTCCACCGGACCTACCGGAGCCTACACATGAGCCACCATCAACCCCCAGCCAACGGCCTAGAGGCTACGAACCAAAGATGGCTAAGCTGAAAGACTGATAACATCGAGCACTACCTAACCACCTTTGAACGGCTCGCAACAGTCTTTGACTGGCCAAAGGAGGACTGGGCCATTCATCTCATTCCTCTCCTGACTGGCAAGGCCCTGAGTGCATTTGTAGCTATGGATCCAGAGAGCACTTTGGACTATGACCTTAGGAGGCAGTGCTAAAGGAGGCAGTCCTAAAGGAGGCAGTGCTAAAAAAATGAGATCAACTCAGAGACTTACCGCCTGCAGTTCAGAGCCTTGGAGACCAGCCTGGAGGAGACGCCACAAGAGCTTTACGTCCGGCTGAAGGATCTCTTCTGCAAGTGGGTCAAGTACGACCGGAGCAGCAAAGAGGACCTCATGGAAACTATGGTGCTGGAACAGTATCTCAGAGTCCTCTATCCAGAGGTGAAGACCTGGGTCAAAGAGCACAACCCAGCAACTGCAGCTGAGGCAGCCAGACTGGTGGAGAACTTTGTGGCAGTACACAGAGGCCCCAGGAACTACCGCTATGCTGGAATGCTGGACAGACAAGCCCGGGGTAAGTCTGTGGGTGCTGGTAGAGGAGTTGATTTTGAAGCTACCCCTAGCCACAATAGAAACACACTGCCCCTTCCCCCAGATAGTGGCAAGCCCCAAAGCATATCATGTTTTAATTGTGGTAGGGAAGGTCATAAGAGCCCCTCTTGCCCCCTCAGAAAATCTAAGTGCACCCACCTGTGTTATGTTCCCAACCCCACCCCACCCTTCAAGACCCAGCAGAACAGGGACCCTGTTATTACCATCGAGCTTAATGGCAAGCTGGTCACAGCTCTCATAGACACAGGCTGTTCACAGACATTGGTGCAAGCTGATCTAGTCCCCCAGGAGTTCAAGAACTTTAATGACAAGCTTACTGTCTTTTGTGTTCATGGTGATCAGAGCGAGCACAGCACAGCGGATGTGTATGTTAGAGTGTGTGGTCAGACATACCTACTTAGGGTAGGGCTAGTCCCAAAACTCCCCTATCCAGTGTTGTTGGGGCAGGATCTCCCTGTACTGCCGGAACTAGTGAGCAAGACTGCTTGGTGTGGGGTAGTCACTAGAGCTATGGCCAGGGAGCAACACCAAGAAGACCTGTCTGAATTGCCTTATCATGGAGAGGATTTTCCAGTACAGCCACATACACTAGGGAAGAGAGGTGTGAGAGGCGCAGACAAATGGTTGGAGAGATGTTAGAACATTCTCACATGCAGCCAGAGTCAGATGTTGATTCCCCTAATTTGTATGAGGCGGACGTAACTTTTAGGATTGATCTTGCTAAAGAACAGCGTGCAGACCCCACCCTGAGCCCATTGTTTAAGAAAGCAGAGGGTGGTTCTTGTTTTGTTCCTGCACTTGGGAAAGAAGGGTACATTTTGCAGAACAACCTCCTTCATAGGCAGAGTGAGGAGGGACTTCAGCTAGTGGTGCCCCACAAATTCAGAAAAGAGGTGCTGGAGCTAGGTCACACTATACCATGGGCTGGACACTTAGCTTATATGAAAACACTGCAGAGAATAGGCAAGCGTTTTTATTGGCCAGGGCTATTTGGAGAAGTGAAGAGCTGTCGTAAGTCCTGTCCCCAGTGCAAGCTATCGGGAGGCAAAGGCCTTGCCCATGCCCCTTTAATTCCCTTACCTGTTGTGGACACTCCCTTTCAACGGATAGGAATAGATATAGTTGGACCCCTGGGGAGAAGCACGTCAGGGAACAGATTCATTTTGGTTATCTGTACCTATCAGTGATGCGCGGGTCAATGTATAAACAACCCGCACCCGACCGACGTTTTCAACTAACCCGCCCGCAACTCGGACCGCAAAAAAAAAAAGAAGAAAATATTGTACCCGACCCGCTTCCTGGCCCGCATTTTTTTAAAGTAGTAAATGCATAGCAAGAAGTACACATGACAAAGCCAGCACTTTGGTCATCATCTTTCATTATTTCGGCAAATGTCTCCCACATTTTGCTCTTTCTGTTTTTTGTATTTGCGGAGCTTCCACTCCCCAGTCTTCACCTTTTCTCTTGCCGCCTCCATCTCTACCTGCAGACTGAGCTCGTGCCTTCGCGCCAGTTATTCAGCCAATAAAGTGTAGCAGGCCTATGTATTTCATAGAAAATTGCATGTGAGCGGAGTGTGGAGCGGGAGCGAGCGGGCGGATCTTGGACAGAGCGCAGAGCGGCATTTTTAAAAGGATGGAGCGTCGCCCTATTTCCCGCTCCAATTTCGCTCCGTGCACACCACGATTCTGAAGCATGCTCAGCCTGACTCAGTTGATGACTGCAAGATGGATTCTATTTTCAGTCAAAACTCGGCTCAATAATGGAGTTCAAAAAGTAGGCTACTTCAAAAAGGAAAATAAGAAGTCATACAGGTAGGCTACACTATAATATAAAACTAACTATAATGTGGTAGAAGAAAACGAATGTGGAGACATCGTTTCAGTCAGTAAAGATTCATTTTGGAATCTAAAAAGACACATCTCTCGAAAACATGCAGTGTGCTATCTGAACACGCTGGGAAGAAAGCAAAAGGTTAGCAAATTGAATGGCCTACGGTAACTTGTAACAAAGTGTAAATTAAATATAGTGTAATATTCAAACAATTGATACAAGCCCATTTCAATTTTAATCCTGCGCGCTGCGCAAAAGTTCAGTTATAAGAATGTTGGCCTAATAGAATTTAGCCAACTTTTAAAACGTTTATGTATATTTTTTTATATTTTTGTTTATATTAATTTTATTTATATTATTAGGCCCATTTATTCGTTTTATTTTACAGCAGTTTATGTGTACAATGGATATAAGCCCATTTAAATTTTAATCGTGCGCGTTGCGCAAAAGTTAACTTATCAAAATTCTGGCCTAATAGTAAATTTATTTAAAAGAAATGTATGTAGGCTATATTTTTGTTTATATAATTGTTATTTATATTATTAGGCCCATTTATTCGTTAAATTTTACAGGACTTTGTGTAGGCTATATTCCTTATAGCCTATAGGCCTAATTTGAAATAAAACATTTCTATTTGAAAAATGTTGTTGTTGCTCATTAGTTGTTTAGGAGGTAAGGCTGTGGTCTAAGCTAACAGTGATATACATGTAGATTTTTTTTCCTTTTTTGGAGCGAGCGGGGGGCGATTTTGGTGGAGCGCGGAGCAAACTGCGTTGAGCGCTGAGCGATAATGAGCGGAGCGGCCTGATGTTTGAGCGGGGGAGCGGAGGGGTGGACAGTTCCGTGAGCGATGAGCGGAGATTCTCACCGCTCCACTCCGCTCATATGCTCTCTAGTACTATATAAATTACAAAGGTTTAATTGGCATCTTTATTTCAAACGACCCGACCGACCGCGACCCGAATATCATTAAAAATATTTTTGGATGACTCGTAACCGCGGGTGACCGCGGGTGACCGCAGGCACCCGCTCATTTCGGATCAACCCGCGCATCACTGGTACCTATGCAACCAGATACCCAGAAGCTTTCCCGATGAGAGAGGTCACTACCAAGAAGGTTGCTACGGCCATGTTACACCTGTTCTCCAGGGTAGGGATTCCCCGGTAGGTCCTAACAGATCAGGGCCCCAACTTTATGAGCAAAACCCTCCAACAAGATTATGATCTGTTAGGGGTAAAAAGAGTCAGAACCACTCCTTACCACCCACAGACAGATGGACTAGTTGAGCGGTTCAACCAGACCCTTGTGAACATGCTCAGGAAGTTTGTGGATGACACTGGAAAGGACTGGGACCAGTGGCTACCTTACCTGTTGTTCGCATACAGGGAGGTCCCTCAGGCATCAACAGGATTCTCACCCTTCGAGCTCCTGTATGCACATCAGATACGAGGTCCACTGGATGTTTTGAAGGAGACCTGGGAAGGAGAGACCTCAGGCAAGACAGACATCATCTCGTATGTCCTGAAGATGAGGGAGAAGCTTGCAGCTGCAACTGCTATGGCTCAGGAGAACCTCCAGAGGGCGCAAGTTCGGCAGAAGGTGTGGTATGATCGGTCAGCCCGTACCCGCTGCTTCCAGCCTGGTGAGAAGGTCTTGCTGTTGTTGCCAAGCTCAGACAACAAGCTGCTTGCAAAATGGCAGGGGCCCTATTCTGTGACCAGGAAGATGGGACACGTGACCTACAAAGTCCACATGCCAGACCGGCGCAGGAAACATCAGGTCTTCCACGTCAATATGCTAAAGAAGTGGAGTGAGAGGCCGGAGCCGGCAGTGTCTGCAATGCTAATCCGTGCGGTTGAGGAGGAGGAGGAGTACAGCGAGCAGTACTTGCCTGGCCGTGAGGAGAAGAGCAAGCTGGATCTGAGTCATCTGCCGGAGGGTCGACAGCTTGAGCTCAGCCACTTCTTACCTGAAGACCTTTGTGGAGCGACCAGGATGGACAGCATTGGTGGAGCACCGGATTGTGCTGAAGGACGAGCAGCCGGTGAGACAGCCTCCCTACCGGGTACCAGAACGCCTGCTACCGGTCCTGAAGGAGGAGCTGGACATGATGCTACAGCTTGGGGCGATTGAGCCTTCCTTCAGTGAGTGGAGCAGCCCAATCATCCTGGTTCCTAAGAAGGACGGTGGCCTACGGTTCTGCCTGGACTTCAGGAAGGTCAACACCCAGGCCAAGTTTGATCCTTACCCCATGCCAAGGATTGATGACCTGGTGGAGCGCTTGGGTAAGGCAAAGTTCCTGACCACCCTTGACCTTTGCAAAGGTTACTGGCAGGTGCTTTTGTCAAAGGAGAGCAAGGAGCTGACGGCCTTCAGAACGCCGTTTGGTCATTTTCAGTTCACCGTGCTTCCATTTGGGTTGCATGGAGCGCCACCCACATTCCAGCCCCTGATGGACAGAGTCCTCAGGGGGACAGAGGGCTTTGCCGCCGCCTAGTTTGATCACATTGTCATTTATAGTGCCAGCTGGGTGGAGCATTTACGTCATCTGCAGCGTGTCCTCTCCTTGGTGAAGGAGGCGGCCCTGACCATCCACCCGAAAAAATGTGCCTTGGCCAAGGAAGAGACTTCCTACCTTGGCTTTGTGCTGGGCCGAGGTGTCATCCGCCCTCAAGTAGGGAAGGTAGAGGCCATCATGGCTGCAGAGCGACCAACCACCAAGAAACAGGTGCGTTCCTTTTTAGGGCTGGTGGGTTGGTACAGACGCTTTATTCCAAACTTTTCTGAGAAAGCTGTTGTGTTGACTGAGCTGACCCGCAAATGTCAGCCAAATAAGGTTGATTGGACTGAGGAGTGTGAGGCAGCTTTTAAAGACTTGAAGGGCTCCTTGTGCAAGGAGCCTGTGCTCCTCAGCCCAGACTTTGAGAAACTTTTCACGGTGCAGACCGATGCCTCAGAGAGAGGGTTGGGGGCTGTTCTGTTGCAGGGGGACAGTGGACAACTCCAACCGGTGGCCTACATTAGCCGTAAGCTGCTGCCGAGGGAATGTAACTACTCCACGGTGGAGAAAGAGTGCCTGGCAATTAAGTGGGCATTGGACTCCTTCAGATACTATTTGCTTGGGCGCAAATTTGTCCTGGAGACTGATCACCGAGCATTGTCTTGGCTGGGACAAATGAGGGATTCTAATGCAAGGATCACACGGTGGTTCTTGGCAGTTCAGCCATTTGACTTTGACGTTTTGTACAGGGCTGGAAAATTGAAATTGAACAGCGGACTTCCTGTCTAGGATGCCACAGGGGGCATCTCCAGAAGGGGGGGGGATGTCACAAAATGTTTGTGCATGACTTCAAGCATATATTTCGTAAACTATACATTGTCATTTTCATCGCCCATCTGTATTAACGTCTTTTGGTATCAAGTAATGAAAATATCCACACTGGCTGTCAAACTTCTCATTTATTTAGTTAAAACTTTGTAATTACAACTCTGTACACAATGAACCCACCACCGTCCCGAACTCCAGTTCAACTTCTGGTTTCGCGTGGGGAAGCCGAGGGGATGTTCCACTAGGTTGAAATAGAGGGGTTTCGCGGGTGATTGGTGGTGGGAGCCATTATTGCAGTGGTGTTTTTGTGGTTATCACTAATATGGGTTTTTCTCTCTACAAATGTGATTTTGGTGGGGGGAAACATTTGGTATGTGTTTGTATATTTGTTGGTTGCTTGTTTGGTTTATTATTTGGTTATTATTGTGTGATTACATGGTTAATTGTTTTGTTAGCAATGGGGCAATCTAGTGGGTGGGGCTACAGCTAGCCTAAAGGGGGTCGCACACCGGACGCGCAGCTCAGCGGCGCGCCGCGCAGCGCCACGTCTTTTAAATTCGAACACATTATTCTCTATGAGAGTACACACACCGGCGGCGCCTTTCGGCGTCTGTCCGCGGCGGCTCAGGAACGTGTTCAAAGTCCTGCCGCGCCACAGAGCGCCATTTACATAGTTTTATATTAAATTTACATGTATGTGTCTCAAATCGTAGTTAATGTATATACGGACTTCACCCTGTGCTGCAATATACATTTAGTTTTATATTTATTTACAGAAATCAGAAAATTGCTGATGTTATCGGATTTTCAGATGAGAGTTGTCCTAGACGTGGCGCGACGCGGCGCTGAGCTGCGCGGCCGGTGTGCGGCCGCCTTAAGGCTGTATTAGGCCCCATGGCCTCAGTTGCAGGGTGCTGTGCAGAGAGAGAGAACTGACATAGTATTGCTGATTGGTAAAGTGTGCAGGGTCTTGAGAGACGTAGCCTGGCAACTTAATGCCTATTTATTTTCTCTTTGAACAGTTTTTGTTTTGCATTTTTGACTATCCTGACACTGTAAATATTTTCACGTATTTGGGAAAAAAATATATGTGGAAAAATTAAAATAAACAAGAGACTTTTTTAGAAAACTTGCATCTTCCCTGACTCCGCCATCGGTTATCTTGCCACAAGGAGAACCTCCTGACCATGAACGAGGAGAACCTCCTGACCATGAACGAGGAGAACCTCCTGACGGTGGACGAGGAGAACCTCCTGACGGTGAACGAGGAGAGTGACGGTGAACGAGGAGAACCTCCTGACGGTGAATGAGGAGAAACTCCTGTGAACGAGGAGAACCTCCTGACGGTGAATGAGGAGAACCTCCTGACCGAGTACGAGGAGAACCTCCTGACGGTGAACAAGGAGAACCTCCTGACCGTGAACGAGGAGAAACTCCTGTGAACAAGGAGAACCTCCTGACGGTGAACGAGGAGAACCTCCTGACGGTGAAAGAGGAGAACCTCCTAACCCTGAACGAGGAGAACCTCCTGACGGTGAACGAGGAGAACCTCCTGACCCTGACCGTGAACGAGGAGAACCTCCTGACGGTGAACGAGGAGAACCTCCTGATGGTGAACGAGGAGAAACTCCTGTGAACGAGGAAAACCTCCTGACGGTGAAAGAGGAGAACCAACTGACCGTGAACAAGGAGAACCTCCTCACGGTGAACGAGGGGAACCTCCTCACGGTGAACGAGGAGAACCTCCTGACGGTGAACGATGAGAATTCTGATGGTGATTCTGTGTGAATCACAGTAAACACCTGCTTACAAGTGTGTAATATCTGTGAATGAAAGCTGTTCATTTGAGTTATATATGTTGTGTACTTCACAGTTAAGCACAAACTCACTTTATTTTGATGCATTTTTCAGAAAACAAGACTTAATATCTTCAGTCATTTTGCTTCTTCTCCAGTAAATGTATCTTGATTTAAGAATGATCAGATATTTGTGCTGGAAAACGAGACAGAAACACTGAGGAAGAACATCAATATTAGCAGTGCATGTACTGGTATCTACTGTAGTGTTGAAGATCATTCACAGCTGTGTTGATAATATCAGTTATGATGACAACATCACATAAAACTAATAAACACCCTGATCAATATCTGGATCAAAAACAGTCAAAACAACAGTATTGAATGAAATCTGTGTCTTACTCCTGATGTAGATGCTGTGCCAGGAACACTACTAAATAACGACTCTCTGAAAAACGGTTCTCTGAAGTGAATCAGTCTTCCCATACTACTGCACAACTTTATGTTGCTTCTAATGGCCGTAGATAAACTAACTCATGGAAATTTTCAGTTATTTTGATCTTTGTAGTAAAATTTTGCTCTGACAGCAATTGATCATATAATATTGAATGTAAGGCTTTGTGTTGAGAGGTTCTTTCCCTCCACATTGGGCAGTAAACTGGTGTAATGGTGGATCGCTCACAGCAGAAGTGTGTGTGCGTGTGTGTGTGTGTGTGTGTGTGTGTGTGTGTGTTGGGTGCATCTGTGTAGCTCTGGATTGCCCTTCACAGGGTCAGAATCTCATCTTTAAATAATAGCTTTCAGACCAACATTGATTGAGTATTTTTAGCAACTCCTTGCCGAGACTGGGAAATGTAGGAGTGGTTAAAAATTAAAGTCTGTGGTGAGATGTTGGAGTGTGTGTAGAGTTTCCTCACCTGAGCTCACTTTCACACGGATCGATGGCCGATAGAGGAACACGCTCCACTCCTTCATTAACACACACGCCTCTACATCAGGAAAACATCATGCATGTGTTGGACCAAGGAAATCTCTGTTTTCTCCCTAACAACAGTTAAAGTTTAACCAAAATTATATTTTGTGCTGCTAAAAACTAGGTCTTTTTTCAAATTCTGTTTCATTTATTTATTTACTTAATTTTTTCAAATTATGATTTTTCACAAAAAAATAAATCTGGATTTATTTTGATTTCATATTTTGTAGATCTGCAACTAGTGATTATTTTGATAATCAATTAATCTGTTGATTATTTGTTCGATTACTCTATTAGTAAGATGAAAAATCCAAAAGTATGAATTCATAAATTTTTGTAATAAAAATGTATAAATTTAAGCAACAATTAAAAGTTTAACCAAAATTATATTTTTGAATCCGTTTTTTATTTTTACTCAATTATTATATTAATACAACACAAATCTACATTTTGTTTTAATGATTAGATAAAAGTTTAATATCCCCCCCCCCAAAAAAGCTTTTCTAATTAAAATCATGGAATTTATCAACAATTTATTATTTTTATGGCCCTAAAGATTATTGATAAATTTATAATAATGTTTATCAGTTTTTAATAATTGTGACTCTGGAGTTGTGTGTGACTCTGGATGTGTGTGACTCTGGAGTTGTGTGTGACTCTGGATGTGTGTGACTCTGGAGATGTGTGTGACTCTGGATGTGTGTGACTCTGGAGTTGTGTGTGACTCTGGAGTTGTGTGTGACTCTGGAGTTGTGTGTGACTCTGGATGTGTGTGTGACTCTGGATGTGTGTGTGACTCTGGATGTGTGTGACTCTGGAGTTGTGTGTGACTCTGGAGTTGTGTGTGACTCTGGAGTTGTGTGTGACTCTGGATGTGTGTGTGACTCTGGAGTTGTGTGTGACTCTGGAGTTGTGTGTGACTCTGGAGTTGTGTGTGACTCTGGATGTGTGTGACTCTGGATGAGTGTGTGACTCTGAATGTGTGTTTGACTCTGGAGTTGTGTGTGACTCTGGAGTTGTGTGTGACTCTGGAGTTGTGTGTGACTCTGGAGTTGTGTGTGACTCTGGATGTGTGTGACTCTGGAGTTGTGTGTGACTCTGGATGTGTGTGACTCTGGATGTGTGTGACTCTGGAGTTGTGTGTGACTCTGGAGTTGTGTGTGACTCTGGAGTTGTGTGTGACTCTGGAGTTGTGTGTGACTCTGGAGTTGTGTGTGACTGAATGTGTGTTTGACTCTGGAGTTGTGTGTGACTCTGGAGTTGTGTGTGACTCTGGAGTTGTGTGTGACTCTGGATGTGTGTGACTCTGGAGTTGTGTGTGACTCTGGAGTTGTGTGTGACTCTGGATGTGTGTGACTCTGGAGTTGTGTGACTCTGGATGTGTGTGACTCTGGAGTTGTGTGTGACTCTGGAGTTGTGTGTGACTCTGGAGTTGTGTGTGACTCTGAATGTGTGTGTGACTCTGGAGTTGTGTGTGACTCTGGAGTTGTGTGTGACTCTGGAGTTGTGTGTGTTCAGAAGCGTGTTTCTCAGCTCTTCCAGTTAATAGCTGCATTCAGAGGCGGCGGAGAGATTTCTGTGGCGCTGCTGTAAATGTCAAACTCAAACACACAGTAATTGACCGAAGCTCTTTCTCCAGGCTCTTCTCTTTCTCCAGGGCTTCTTAATGGCTCTGATAGACTCGGTACATTTGTCAGATGTAATTAGAGGAACCTGAAAACTGAACACGTGTCTTCACAAGTTCGTTCCCTGTTTCCTGGAAATGTTGAATGACACTAATGTTCGCCCGTTGTCTGAGTCTTCAATGAGACGGTTAGTCATGTGTGTGTAGATCACTGTAGTGTGTAGTGTGTGTGTGTGTGTGTGTGTAGATCACTGAAGTGTGTGTGTAGATCACTGTCTGTACATCGTGTTCTCTCTATTAATGCTCATATATTGGGTTTATGCAACACACGGTGATCAAGAGTCCCAGTTCACAGGAGGGTGTATGGCTGCAGTCTGTCATTGACTAATCAAATGAAATGGCGTTTGTTTTCTTTTTGTAATTATGATTATTAATATTTTGCATTGACTGAATCCACATTTGTCTGTGCTAAACCATTATTAGTGCATCCTATATCATATGTTGCAGCTGCAGTGTTTCTGCTGGAGTTTGCCACTACAGTGACCCATGGAGACTTGAACCGCACTTTAAATGTCTGAAATGCAGTGCATTAGATACAGAACATCAGATGAAGTGCGTCTGCGAATCATTTTTCTGAGAAAGTCTTTACATTATTTTGATCTCTGAGTTTACATGAATCCTCCAGAGCCGTTCAGTGGATGAAGCTGGAATGAACTGATACATTTTCCTTGAACTTTTGACACGTTTTTACTATAAAAATTACCTTTAAGTTTCAGAACTCAAAACTTCCCTTTGAAACCGAGCTCCCAAAACGTCTCGTTTCGGATTTTGTCACATTATGATGTCATAGTGTGACGAAAGACCGCCTCCGCAGAAGAAGGTCGACGCCCATTTCTACATCATCGCCTCTTTAGCCCCACTTTTAAACCGAGAGTTTGACACAGGGTTTTCAGAGAGATGATGTTGTATTCCCCGTGTCTGTTACAGGTCGTCTGATGTGTGTTCACTTTACTGAAAGTGATCAATGATGAATATAAGAATGACAGTGCGACATTTATTCATAATCTGTTTATAATTTGTCAGCTATAACTATGGGAACTCCAAGTGCTTCAACTTTATTTTTCATGACCAAGACTTGGGCAGAATGCATAAATATATGTAACGAGATGAGCACCTTTCTGTGGCGTCTTTGTTCCAACACTAATATAATGTAATAACTAGCTCACAAATACAAAAGGAATAATTATAAATAAAGATGATTAATTACTTTAATTACCGCAGTATCTGTGGTGTTTGTCTTCTGATTCGGGATCAGACTCTGACTCAAACACGGAACATCGGAAGTTTCCAAAATGTGTAATGGCGGGACGTTAAAAATGATTTTAATGTGGTTAGCCAATCACAGCAGTGGGTGTTTCCTCCCAAGCCTTGAATGAGACACGCCCATCAAAACGCCAGAAACAAGAAATTGAAGCCCATAAATAGAAGCCCATAACTTCTAAATTAGGATGTTTTTAAATGTAAAAATCTTGATAACATTATAAAGTTTTAAAGCCGCCTCAGTGAGAGCACTGGTTCTTCAGTTATAATGGTATTGTGTGTGAACCAGTGAAAGGAAGGCATGATCAGCCCTGGAGGGATGAAAACATGATCACTGGGAGAGAAACGCATGAATCACGTCTTCAGTCTCTGCTGAAGTTTGCCTGATTTTACTCATTCATGCCAGTTCTGTGTTTACAATGCAGGACATTCCCACAAACATTTATTCACAACCCACCTTTTCCTGAACACGGTTCATTCTGAATGCACTCTGACAGAAGACATGACCTCTTATTTAACAGATAATCTTGAGTGTGTAAAAAATTAATACAATGAACCAAATAATGTGAAGTGTTTCTGTCTCTCAGTGTTTCTGTCTCTCAGTGTCTCTGTGTTTCTGTCTCTCAGTGTTTCTGTCTCTCAGTGTCTCTCAGTGTTTCTGTCTCTCAGTGTTTCTGTCTCTCAGTGTCTCTCAGTGTTTCTGTCTCTCAGTGTTTCTCAGTGTTTCTGTCTCTCAGTGTTTCTGTCTCTCAGTGTCTCTCAGTGTTTCTGTCTCTCAGTGTCTCTCAGTGTTTCTGTCTCTCAGTGTCTCTCAGTGTTTCTGTCTCTCAGTGTTTCTGTCTCTCAGTGTCTCTCAGTGTTTCTGTCTCTCAAGTGTCTCTGTCTCTCAGTGTCTCTGTCTCAGTGTCTCTGTCTCTCAGTGTCTCTCAGTGTTTCTGTCTCTCAGTGTCTCTCAGTGTTTCTGTCTCTCAGTGTCTCTGTCTCTCAGTGTCTCTGTCTCTCAGTGTCTCTGTCTCTCAGTGTCTCTGTCTCTCAGTGTCTCTGTCTCAGTGTCTCTGTCTCTCAGTGTCTCTCAGTGTTTCTGTCTCTCAGTGTCTCTCAGTGTTTCTGTCTCTCAGTGTCTCTGTCTCTCAGTGTCTCTGTCTCAGTGTCTCTGTCTCTCAGTGTCTCTGTCTCAGTGTTTCTGTCTCTCAGTGTCTCTCAGTGTTTCTGTCTCTCAGTGTCTCTGTCTCTCAGTGTCTCTGTCTCAGTGTCTCTGTCTCTCAGTGTCTCTGTCTCTCAGTGTCTCTGTCTCTCAGTGTCTCTCAGTGTTTCTGTCTCTCAGTGTCTCTGTCTCTCAGTGTCTCTGTCTCAGTGTCTCTGTCTCTCAGTGTCTCTGTCTCAGTGTCTCTGTCTCTCAGTGTCTCTGTCTCTCAGTGTCTCTGTCTCTGTGTTTCTGTCTCTCAGTGTCTCTGTCTCTCAGTGTCTCTGTCTCTCAGTGTTTCTGTCTCTCAGTGTCTCTGTCTCTCAGTGTCTCTGTCTCTCAGTGTCTCTGTCTCTGTGTTTCTGTCTCTCAGTGTCTCAGTGTCTCTGTCTCAGTGTCTCTGTCTCTCAGTGTCTCTGTCTCTCAGTGTCTCTGTCTCTCAGCGTCTCTGTCTCTCAGTGTCTCTGTCTCTGTGTTTCTGTCTCTCAGTGTCTCTGTCTCTGTGTTTCTGTCTCTCAGTGTTTCAGTCTCTCAGTGTCTCTGTCTCTGTGTTTCTGTCTCTCAGTGTCTCTGTCTCTCAGTGTCTCTGTCTCTCAGTGTCTCAGTGTCTCTGTCTCAGTGTCTCTGTCTCTCAGTGTCTCTGTCTCTCAGTGTCTCTGTCTCTCAGTGTCTCCTCTCTCTCAGTGTCTCAGTGTCTCTGTCTCAGTGTTTCTGTCTCTCAGTGTTTCTGTCTCTCAGTGTCTCTGTCTCTCAGTGTCTCTGTCTCTCAGTGTCTCTGTCTCTCAGTGTCTCTGTCTCTCAGTGTTTCTGTCTCTCAGTGTCTCTCAGTGTCTCTGTCTCTCAGTGTTTCTGTCTCTCAGTGTCTCTGTCTCTCTGTGTTTCTGTCTCTCAGTGTTTCTGTCTCTCAGTGTCTCTGTCTCTCAGTGTCTCTGTCTCTCAGTGTCTCTGTCTCTCAGTGTCTCAGTGTCTCTGTCTCAGTGTCTCTGTCTCTCAGTGTCTCTGTCTCTCAGTGTCTCTGTCTCTCAGCGTCTCTGTCTCTCAGTGTCTCTGTCTCTCAGTGTTTCAGTCTCTCAGTGTCTCTGTCTCTGTGTTTCTGTCTCTCAGTGTCTCTGTCTCTCAGTGTCTCTGTCTCTCAGTGTCTCTGTCTCTCAGTGTCTCAGTGTCTCTGTCTCAGTGTCTCTGTCTCTCAGTGTCTCTGTCTCTCAGTGTCTCTGTCTCTCAGTGTCTCAGTGTCTCTGTCTCAGTGTTTCTGTCTCTCAGTGTTTCTGTCTCTCAGTGTTTCTGTCTCTCAGTGTCTCTGTCTCTCAGTGTCTCTGTCTCTCAGTGCCTCTGTCTCTCAGTGTCTCAGTGTCTCTGTCTCAGTGTTTCTGTCTCTCAGTGTTTCTGTCTCTCAGTGTTTCTGTCTCTCAGTGTCTCTGTCTCTCAGTGTCTCTGTCTCTCAGTGTTTCTGTCTCTCAGTGTCTCTGTCTCTCAGTGTCTCTGTCTCTCAGTGTCTCTGTCTCTCAGTGTTTCTGTCTCTCAGTGTCTCTCAGTGTCAATTCAATTCAATTCAATTCAAAATTGCTTTATTGGCATGACTGTACATGTTACAATATTGCCAAAGCTTGTAAAAGACATCAAAATTATAAAATATTACAACATAACTTAAATCTAAATGTACTACTTAAATTAATTGTACAAATTAACAGTGTAACAAATTATAATATCTGTAAACATTTTACACCATAGTGTTTTAACATATATACAAATTATAGTATCGGAACATTTTATACCACAGTGTTTTAACATATACACACACACACATATCACTGAGGGTCACTGTGGTGGACAGTAGGGAAACACACTGAGGTCAGACACACACATCACACACACATTCACCTGCTGTCTCTCAGGCTGTGGCACACACACACGTATCTGGCAGCCAGTGCTGCTGTCTGGCCCTCTCCTAGCAGGATCTTCATCTGATCTACTTCAGTCATGGCTGTAAAGTTCTGTATTACGTTAGTGAGTTTGCTAAAGTAGAGTTCTCTGACTGAACTGTATTTGTGACAGTGAAGGAGGAAGTGCGTCTCTGTCTCGATCTCTCCTGTCCTACAGTGAACACACACCCTCTGCTCTCGGGGTAACCAGCTCTTCCTGTGTCTGCCCGTCTCGATGGCGAGACTGTGTTCACTCAGCCTGTACTTGCTCAGGATCCGTCTCTGCTTTGTGTCTCTCACACTCTGGAGATATTCTTCCAGTTCATAATTTGATTTCAGATTTCGATAGAATTGTAATTTACTTTGTGTTTTAGTTTCCTGATCCCAATGTTCCAGATATGTATTTTTAGACTGTTTGATAATTTGGTTTATTCTGATGTTAGTGTGAGAAGCAGTGCTGGTCTGAGACTGGTTAGGGTTAGTAGGGTTAGTCCGGTTAGTGAGTCTCAGAACCAGCTGACTGAGGGGACTCTTTTCGGGGTTCAGTTCTTGGGTTTGTAGTGCTTTAAAATGTAGCGATTCTGTGGGACTTGATTTTAGATGCATCCAGAATTTGAGGGATCTTTTTTGCATATTGATAATCAATGGGAATCGGCCTAATTCTGCCCTACATGCATTATTGGGTGTTTTCCTTTGTAGTTTTAGAATCATTTTGCAGAATTCAGTGTGTAGGGCTTCTGTTGGATGCCTGTCCCATCTAGTGTAGCTCTGATCACTGAGTGGACCCCAAACCTCACTTCCATACAGCGCAATGGGCTGAATTACACTATCAAAGATTTTACACCAGATTGGAATCGGTAATTCAATTCTTTGGAATTTTTTCTTAATTGCGTACAGAGCTCTTCGAGCTTTAACTTTGAGAGCATTCACTGCCATACTGAAACTCCCCGATGCAGTGATGACCAGGCCGAGGTAAGTGTACTGCATCGTGTGCTCTAGGGCGGTGCTGCCTAGGCTGAACTGGTATCTGTGTTCCTGACATCTGGGCTTCTTCTGAAAGACCATAATATTGGTCTTTGTGAGGTTGACTGCCAGGGCCCAGTTCTGGCAGTAGTTCTCCAGCAGGTCCAGGTGCTGCTGTAGTCCCTGTGCAGTGGGTGATAGCAGCACCAGGTCGTCTGCGTACAGTAAGAGCTTGATGCTCCTGTCCTGTAGAGTGAGTCCAGGGCCTGTAGACTGCTCCAGCTGCACGGCTAGTTCATTAATGTAGATGTTGAACAGCGTTGGACTCAGGCTACAGCCCTGCCGCACTCCCCTTTTCTGGGTGAAGAATTCTGTGTGTTTGTTGCCAATTCGTATTGCACATTTGTTGTTCGAATACATTGATTTTATAGTGTCATAAACTTTACCCCCTACACCACTTTGTATAAGTTTATAATATAATCCGTTGTGCCAAATAGAATCAAATGCTTTTTTGAAATCGACAAAGCATGCAAATATTTTTCCGTTTTTGGTCTGTTTTACGTGTTTATTGATTAGGGTGTGTAGGGTGTAAATGTGGTCAGTAGTTCTGTGATTTGGAACGAAGCCAATCTGACTCGAGCTCAGGACATTGTGTTCGTTAAGGAAGCTTACAATTCTATTGTTTAAAATACTGCTAAATAACTTCCCCAGATTACTGCTCACACAAATGCCTCTGAAATTATTAGGGTCCAATTTATCTCCACTCTTATGAATTGGGGTAATAAGTCCTTGGCTCCAGATGTCAGGAAAACAGCCTGAACTAAGTACAGTGTTGAACAGTTTGAGCACGGCCGCCTGCAGCTCAGGTGTGCTGTGTTTCAGCATCTCTCCTAGAATGCTGTCAGGACCACAAGATTTCTTTCCTTTTTGGCTTTTGAGTTTGTTTGTCAATTCTTCATGTGTAATTGGGAAGTCAAGTGGATTTTGATTATTTTTAATTGTCTCTTCTAAAATTTGTAGATTTTGTTTGATCAGATTATAATTATCATTAAGTTGGTTTGATGGGATTTCTTTATATAAGTTTTCAAAATGATTTGTCCAAATTTCTCCATCCTGTATTGGCAGGTCTTGTGGTTTCGTTGTGCTCAGATTGTTCCACATCTCCCAGAACTGATTCTGATTTATTGAATGCTCTAATTCTTCTATACTTTTGGTCAGATGGTGTTGCTTTTTCACTCTAATTGTGTCTTTATATATTTTTAGTTTAGAAAAGTATTCAGTTCTTATCTCAGTGTTGTTTGGTTCTTTATGTTTCAGATTTGATAATTTTCTAAGTTGTTTTCTTAATGTTTTGCATTCTGAGTCAAACCATTTTTCATCTTTTGGAGTATTTTTAGTGTATTTTTTGCCTTTCTTTTTCAATTCACTTTTATGTGCTGCTTTTTTAAATATGTAATTTATTTCGTTTGTAGCCGAATTAACACCATCTTTAGTTGTTTTGAATTTCTTATTAATAAATGTATTTATTAGATTTTTTAGTTCTTCAGAACTGAGGGCTTGCACAAATTTGTCTGCGCTGTCTGGAGCCCATCTGTATCTCTGCTGGACCGGAGACATTTGGCAGGTTTCCGGTCTGTTTTGTTCTGGTGTGTGATGTGTTTTTATATAGATGTTAGTTTGGTTATGGTCAGAAAGCGGAGTTTGCTGTTTGACAGTGAATGCATTGAAGGAGGAAGGGTCCATGTCAGTGATGGCATAGTTAACTACACTAGCTCCAAGACCTGAACAACACGTGAACCTCCCTAAAGAGTCCCCTCTGATCCTGCCGTTCAGTATGTACAGGCCTGAGGCTCGGCAGAGCTGCACTAACTCTCTACCGCTTTTATTCACGGTTTGATCAAGGTTGTTTCTCGGTGGGAGTTTTCTTGTGAGACTCGGGGGATTTTGGCCAAACACATATTCATTGCCCTTTGGATCTATGACATCAGGTTCAGATCCAGTTCTGGCATTAAAGTCTCCACACAGCAGCACGTTTCCCTGGGCCTGGAAACGGCTGATTTCTGTGTGGATGTTGTTGAGGTATTCCTCATCATGGTAAGGGGACTCCGCTGGGGGAATGTAGATGGCACAGAGATATGTGTCTGTAGCTGAAATGCCAATTTGGTTTAATTTTAACCAGCAATGAAATTTCCCAACTGTAATGGTGGAAATGTGTTTGGCCAGATCCTCCCTGTACCACACCAGAATTCCTCCCGAGTCTCGTCCACGATGGACTGTACTTATCTTGACTGAGGGCACAATTACTTCATAATAGCCTGAGGGACAGTAGGTGAGCGCATCATTTCGACACCAGGTTTCAGTGAGGATTATGATATCAACATCTTCTATATTTTTTTAGAAATTCAGGGTCTGTGCTTTTAGAACCAAATGTTGAAGAGTGAAGACCCTGAATATTCCAGCAACTTATTTGAAATGAACGCATTTGTATTCTAAAAGAAAAACCTATTTGGTGAGACAGAGAGAAAATAAGGTGAAGCTACATGTGAAAACATACATGTGAAACATTTTACATTAGTGCACTTTTTTTTCTTTTTTTTTTTTTTTTTTTTTTTACTCAGTAGAGCACTGTGTGTGTTCTTATCTGTTCAGGAGCTGGTTACACAGTGTGTGCAGCATCTCTCGGATCTGGCTCAGCTCGCTGGCAGGTGTGGAGCTGGAGGTGGAGGGTGGAGCGGGAGGCCGGGCTAAAGCTTCAGCGTAGCTCTGTGCTCTCGGATGGAGGGGTTTATCCGGGTGTGGGGGGTTTCTTGGTTTCTTCTTGCTAATGGGGACTTGATGGCCAGCAGGTGGACGTGGGGTTGGTGACTGCAGGTTTACAGGTGTGTAGTGAGCCATAGGTGGGTGTGGATGTGGTGGATGATGTGAGAAGCTCGTCCAGTCGACATCTCTCCTCGCCGGGGTCGGGGGGTTGTGTCTGGGCATGTAGGGGTGATTCCTCGCTGGGGTCGGGGGGTTGTGTCTGGGCATGAAGCGGTGAATGGGCCGGTAGTGTTCTGGAGTCGGAAGCAGATGTCTTGGTGATGATGGAGTGCGGCCCAGGGCAGCATCTTTAAGGGTCCTTGCAAAAATGCGCACTGCATCTCTGTGCAGGTGAAGTCCATCGTACAGGTGTTGGAGGCCGATGTGGTGGTGGTGGACCAGGTGCACGTTTGGCAGTGCAGAGCATCTACGGGAGATTTCAGTGTTGATGTTGTGGATGATGTGTGGTGGTGTGTCATGTCGTGGGAGAAGTGTGGAGATAATGATCCGGGATTCTGGGAACTTTTTGCTGGTGATTTCTGCCATTTTTCTGACCGCATCAGCAGTGTTGTTGCGCAGCGAGTGAAGGTCATTGGTCCCAGTGTGGATTATGATACATGAGGGGTGTCCTGTGAAGTCTCTGATGATCTGGTGGGCGTGGCCAGTTGTGCTGCATCGTTTTGCAGAGACTTTCTGATGTGGGAAGAGTTTCTGTGGGTCTAAGAACTTCCCATTAGAGTCCATGAGGAGGAGAACATCTGGATCAGGTTCTGGAGGGTGGGCGGGGGAGGGTTGTGTTTCAGCAGGTGTCTGTGTGTGTGTGGCAGGCTCGCTGTCTGTGTTTGTGTTGTCTGTAGTAGGAGCTGTACTGTGGTGAAGTGTGTTGTCTTCTGTGTTTTTCTGGAACTGCTCTCTCATTTCTTGCAGCTGTCTGGAGAAGTTCTCTTCTTTTCTCTCGTTGTCCTCCTCTAGCTTGTATATCTGTGCGCGGAGAGCTTGGTTTTCTCCTTGCAGTTCTCTGAGACCTCTGTGGAGTTCAGTGATGGAAGAGTTGGTGTCTGTCTTCAGCTGCCTGAGCTCATCTTTGAGCTCTTGGATGGAGATGTTTGTGTTGCGTGTGTCTGAGAGTTTGACTTGAGTGTGTTCTCTGAATTCAGTGAAGTCCAGTTCCAGCAAAGCTAAACTGTCTCTCAGTCGACGGTCTGATGATGAAGGTGAAAGAATCGCTGGGCCTTCCTCCTCAGAGTCTGTGCTGTTTGCATGAGGCTCGTCTCTCTCCTTCTCTACTCTGGCCTTCAGCAGGGGGAAGATCTCCTCGAATGAGTTCAGGCTTGCCTCATTGCCTTGCAGAAGGAAGGTGCCTTTGGTATAGTAGGTTATGGTGAGGATTGGGTTGTCTGTGTCCAGCATTTCATCTTTGCATATAGTTAATCTCCCACCTCGACCGATTCCTTCTTTAAAAATGTTCTTGAATTCCTCACAGATGGCTGATTTCCATGCATTTATCAAGGTGGTGTAGAAGATAAGGTTGTTCTTGATTCTTCTCCCATTGAGTTGAATGTAGTCAGCATACAGAAGATCAGGGTTGTCTCTGAGAGTTTTTTCTTTGTGTTTTTTTCTGGCCTGTACACTTCTGCACTTCTCTGGGTAAAGCACCTCCCTGCACTCTGTCTGCGCCGGGGTTGCCATGGTGATCGGGCTGGGCACTGAGCCAAAGCTGTAGCTAACTTAGCTTTTAGCTTGTAATGAGAGATTTTACCAGAATAAAGTCAAGATATACAGTTTTTGTTCAAGATTTTTGCCAGATAAAGCTCATCTCTCCGTTTAGTAGCTGAAGATCAAAAATTGTGTAAAGTTTTTCAGCTGTAGTTCCTTTAAAAGGCCTTTCATGTTTTGGAGGGAAAACTCCAGTAAGCTGTTAGGGTGGTGATCCAGTAGCCAGATGCTAATCCACAGGTTCAAGTCTTCTTTCTTTTATTAAAATGTATTTTCTAGTAAAAAAATATGTATTTACCCGAATCCAAGTTGTTCCTCTGTTGTTTGTTCTTGTTTGTTGTCGTTATCTCACTCTCTGTCTCACTTTTTGGCTCAATCTTTTATAATTTTTCAGGAGCTCATTTTTAGAGTGGCTGATCAGCAATTCTCTCTCTGTCTCTGTCTCTCAGTGTCTCTGTCTCTCAGTGTCTCTGTCTCTCAGTGTCTCTGTCTCTCAGTGTTTCTGTCTCTCAGTGTCTCTGTCTCTCAGTGTCTCTGTCTCTCAGTGTCTCTGTCTCTCAGTGTCTCTCAGTGTTTCTGTCTCTCAGTGTCTCTGTCTCTCAGTGTCTCTGTCTCTCAGTGTCTCTGTCTCTCAGTGTCTCTCAGTGTTTCTGTCTCTCAGTGTCTCTGTCTCTCAGTGTTTCTGTCTCTCAGTGTCTCTGTCTCTCAGTGTCTCTGTCTCTCAGTGTCTCTGTCTCTCAGTGTCTCTGTCTCAGTGTTTCTGTCTCTCAGTGTCTCTGTCTCTCAGTGTCTCTGTCTCTCAGTGTCTCAGTGTCTCTGTCTCTCAGTGTCTCAGTGTCTCTGTCTCTCAGTGTCTCTGTCTCTCAGTGTCTCTGTCTCTCAGTGTTTCTGTCTCTCAGTGTCTCTGTCTCTCAGTGTCTCTGTCTCTCAGTGTCTCTGTCTCTCAGTGTCTCTCAGTGTTTCTGTCTCTCAGTGTCTCTGTCTCTCAGTGTCTCTGTCTCTCAGTGTCTCTGTCTCTCAGTGTCTCTCAGTGTTTCTGTCTCTCAGTGTCTCTGTCTCTCAGTGTTTCTGTCTCTCAGTGTCTCTGTCTCTCAGTGTCTCTGTCTCTCAGTGTCTCTGTCTCTCAGTGTCTCTGTCTCAGTGTTTCTGTCTCTCAGTGTCTCTGTCTCTCAGTGTCTCTGTCTCTCAGTGTCTCAGTGTCTCTGTCTCTCAGTGTCTCTGTCTCTCAGTGTCTCTGTCTCTCAGTGTTTCTGTCTCTCAGTGTCTCTGTCTCTCAGTGTCTCTGTCTCTCAGTCTCTCAGTGTCTCTGTCTCTCAGTGTTTCTGTCTCTCAGTGTCTCTGTCTCTCAGCGTCTCTGTCTCTCAGTGTCTCAGTGTCTCTGTCTCAGTGTCTCTGTCTCTCAGTGTTTCTGTCTCTCAGTGTCTCTGTCTCTCAGTGTCTCTGTCTCAGTGTCTCTGTCTCTCAGTGTCTCTGTCTCTCAGTGTCTCTGTCTCTCAGTGTCTCTGTCTCTCAGTGTCTCTGTCTCTCAGTGTCTCTGTCTCAGTGTCTCTGTCTCTCAGTGTCTCTGTCTCTCAGTGTCTCTGTCTCTCAGTGTCTCTGTCTCTCAGTGTTTCTGTCTCTCAGTGTCTCTGTCTCTCAGCGTCTCTGTCTCTCAGTGTCTCTGTCTCAGTGTTTCTGTCTCTCAGTGTCTCTGTCTCTCAGTGTCTCTGTCTCTCAGTGTTTCTGTCTCTCAGTGTCTCTGTCTCTCAGTGTCTCTGTCTCTCAGTGTCTCTGTCTCTGTTTCTGTCTCTCAGTGTTTCTGTCTCTCAGTGTCTCTGTCTCTCAGTGTCTCTGTCTCTCAGTGTTTCTGTCTCTCAGTGTCTCTGTCTCTCAGTGTCTGTGTCTCTCAGTGTCTCTGTCTCTCAGTGTCTCTCTCTCTCAGTGTCTCTGTCTCTCAGTGTTTCTGTCTCTCAGTGTCTCTGTCTCTCAGTGTCTCTGTCTCTCAGTGTTTCTGTCTCTCAGTGTCTCTGTCTCTCAGTGTCTCTGTCTCTCAGTGTTTCTGTCTCTCAGTGTCTCTCAGTGTCTCTGTCTCTCAGTGTTTCTGTCTCTCAGTGTCTCTGTCTCTCAGTGTCTCTGTCTCTCAGTGTCTCTGTCTCTCAGTGTCTCTGTCTCTCAGTGTCTCAGTGTCTCTGTCTCAGTGTCTCTGTCTCTCAGTGTCTCTGTCTCTCAGTGTCTCTGTCTCTCAGCGTCTCTGTCTCTCAGTGTCTCTGTCTCTCAGTGTCTCTGTCTCTCAGTGTCTCTGTCTCTCAGTGTTTCAGTCTCTCAGTGTCTCTGTCTCTCAGTGTCTCTGTCTCTCAGTGTCTCTGTCTCTCAGTGTCTCTGTCTCTCAGTGTTTCAGTCTCTCAGTGTTTCAGTCTCTCAGTGTCTCTGTGTTTCTGTCTCTCAGTGTCTCTGTCTCTCAGTGTCTCTGTCTCTCAGTGTCTCTGTCTCTCAGTGTCTCTGTCTCTCAGTGTTTCAGTCTCTCAGTGTCTCTGTCTCTGTGTTTCTGTCTCTCAGTGTCTCTCTCTCAGTGTCTCTGTCTCTCAGTGTCTCTGTCTCTCAGTGCCTCTGTCTCTCAGTGTCTCAGTGTCTCTGTCTCAGTGTTTCTGTCTCTCAGTGTTTCTGTCTCTCAGTGTCTCTGTCTCTCAGTGTCTCTGTCTCTCAGTGTCTCTGTCTCTCAGTGTCTCTGTCTCTCAGTGTCTCAGTGTCTCTGTCTCAGTGTCTCTGTCTCTCAGTGTCTCTGTCTCTCAGTGTCTCAGTGTCTCTGTCTCAGTGTCTCTGTCTCTCAGTGTCTCTGTCTCTCAGTGTTTCTGTCTCTCAGTGTCTCTGTCTCTCAGTGTCTCAGTGTCTCTGTCTCAGTGTCTCTGTCTCTCAGTGTCTCTGTCTCTCAGTGTCTCAGTGTCTCTGTCTCAGTGTCTCTGTCTCTCAGTGTCTCTGTCTCTCAGTGTCTCTGTCTCTCAGTGTCTCTGTCTCTCAGTGTCTCTGTCTCTCAGTGTCTCTGTCTCTCAGTGTTTCTGTCTCTCAGTGTCTCTGTCTCTCAGTGTCTCAGTGTCTCTGTCTCAGTGTCTCTGTCTCTCAGTGTCTCTGTCTCAGTGTCTCTGTCTCTCAGTGTCTCTGTCTCTCAGTGTCTCTGTCTCTCAGTGTCTCAGTGTCTCTGTCTCAGTGTCTCTGTCTCTCAGTGTCTCTGTCTCTCAGTGTTTCTGTCTCTCAGTGTCTCTGTCTCTCAGTGTCTCAGTGTCTCTGTCTCAGTGTCTCTGTCTCTCAGTGTCTCTGTCTCTCAGTGTCTCTGTCTCTCAGTGTCTCTGTCTCTCAGTGTCTCTGTCTCTCAGTGTCTCTGTCTCTCAGTGTCTCAGTGTCTCTGTCTCAGTGTCTCTGTCTCTCAGTGTCTCTGTCTCTCAGTGTCTCTGTCTCTCAGTGTCTCTGTCTCTCAGTGTCTCAGTGTCTCTGTCTCAGTGTCTCTGTCTCTCAGTGTCTCTGTCTCTCAGTGTCTCTGTCTCTCAGTGTCTCTGTCTCTCAGTGTCTCTGTCTCTCAGTGTCTCTGTCTCTCAGTGTTTCTGTCTCTCAGTGTCTCTGTCTCTCAGTGTCTCTGTCTCAGTGTCTCTGTCTCTCAGTGTCTCTGTCTCAGTGTCTCTGTCTCTCAGTGTCTCTGTCTCTCAGTGTCTCTGTCTCTCAGTGTCTCAGTGTCTCTGTCTCAGTGTCTCTGTCTCTCAGTGTCTCTGTCTCTCTGTGTCTCTGTCTCTCAGCGTCTCTGTCTCTCAGTGTCTCAGTGTCTCTGTCTCAGTGTCTCTGTCTCTCAGTGTCTCTGTCTCTCTGTGTCTCTGTCTCTCAGTGTCTCTGTCTCTCAGTGTCTCTGTCTCTCAGTGTCTCTGTCTCTCAGTGTCTCTGTCTCTCAGTGTCTCTGTCTCTCAGTGTTTCTGTCTCTCAGTGTCTCTGTCTCTCAGTGTCTCTGTCTCTCTGTGTCTCTGTCTCTCAGTGTCTCTGTCTCTCAGTGTCTCTGTCTCTCAGTGTCTCTGTCTCTCTGTGTCTCTGTCTCTCAGTGTCTCTGAGTCTCTGTCTCTCTGTGTTTCTGTCGTTCAGTGTTTTTTTGTTGTTGTTTTTTGTCAATGTATTATTATTTGAACTGTAAAGTTGTTTAAATCATATTTTTTACAGCATTTTCACAGTTTAGGATGTTATTATAGATGTTGGTGTGGTTTCAGAAGAAGGTTGTATTGCCTAAACAACATGTATTTCTATTCTAATCTCAGAATTTTCTGAAACTATTTTAACTGCTGATTCCAATAAAAGTTTTAGAAGAAAAATTAGATGCAGAAGTACCATTGTTTATATAATGGTTATAATAAATCATCGTACATCATGATGATAAATGGAGAAACCCTCAGAGGGAAACAATCTTCAGACATTTTTCCTTTATGAATTTATAAAGTCCTAACTGGCCCAAATATCCTCATTATTGTGCAGAAAATCAGAGCATTTGTCAGTGTGAAAACATTGAAGACATCCGTTTTCTTTCAGTGCTCAAGCACAGATTAATCTCATCACACTAAGATCAGAGGAACTGCAGGTCTTCATCAGGATCATAACTGAAGACATGTGATGCTTTACGTTACAATGCAAATAATGCACACTCTGATTGTGACGGTTTATTGATTTGAATAAAGATGACACGAAATATGCATACATGCCATGGATTGGCGTGTAATTGCGTGTGTGTGTGTGTGTGTGTGTGAGAGAGTGCGTGTGTGTGTGTGTGTGTGTGTGTGTGTGTGTGTGTGTGTGTGTGTGTGAGAGTGTGTGTGAGAGAGTGCGTGTGAGAGAGTGCGTGTGTGTGTGTGTGTGTGAGTGTGTGTGTGTGAGAGAGTGCGTGTGTGTGAGAGAGAGAGTGTGTGTGTGTGTGTGTGTGTGTGTGTGTGTGTGTGTGTGTGTGTGTGTGTGTGTGTGTGTGTGTGTGTGTGTGCCTCTTGATGAATGACTCTATGGAGGAAGCAGCTCTTGATGGATCCGTCAGACCAGAGTTTCACTGAGGCCTCAGGAAATTTTCCACTGTTGGTTTTTCCAGTCCAGGTGATTCATGGTGAGGGTGTTAAAGGGTGTGTGAGTGTGTCTCACTGTATGTGTGTGTGTGTTTGAGCAGCTGTTTTACTGCTGAGCTGTGAATAAGTCCACCTCTCAACAAGAGTTAATCCTGCTCTTTGGAAGCCTGTTTGCTCAGCATAAGCTCTCTCAGCTTTCATGTTTTTGTGTTTGTTTCGTCGGCTCTTCCTTAACATTCAGCTGCGGTTCCACCGGCCGAGATCTGCCTCTCAGCTCAGGCCTTTCCCCAACTACATATCATGTAGTTCAAATTGTTCGCAATATGTTTGTTTAGTACAATTGATGATAAAATAAGTCTTTATAAAGTATCCCATGTATTTATGTGCATTCTGTAATCAGGTGTTTTCATGCCATCAAAGCAGAGTGACTAATAAAGTAGCACATACAGTGCATCCGGAGAGTATTCACAGCGCTTCACTTTTTTTACATTTTGTTATGTTACAGCCTTATTCCAAAATGGATCAAATGCATTATTTCCCTCAAAATTCTACAAACAATACCCCGTTCTTTCAACGTGAAAGAAGTTTGTTGGAAATCTTTGCAAATGTATTAAAAAGAAAAAAAGAAAAAAAATCACATGTACATCAGCATTCACAGCCTTTGCCATGACACTCAAAATTGAGCTCAGGTTCATCCAGTTTCCACTGATCATCCTTGAGATGTTTCTACAACTGGATTGGAGTCCACCTGTGGTGACTTCAGCTGATGGACATGATTTGGAAAGGCTCACACCTGTCTATATAAGGTCCTACAGCTAACAGTGCATGTCAGAGCACAAACCAAGCCATGAAGTCCAAGGAATTGTCTATAGACCTCTGAGACAGGATTGTGTCGAGGCCCAGATCTGGGGAAGGGTACAGAAACATTTCTGCAGCGGTGAAGGTCCCAATGAGCACAGCGGCCTCCATCATCCGTAAATGGAAGAAGTGTGGAACCACCAGGACTCTTCCTAGAGCTGAGCGATCGGGGGAGAAGGGCCTCAGTCAGGGAGGAGACCCAGAACCTGATGGTCCCTCTGACAGAGCTCCAGTGTTTCTCTGTGGAGAGAGAAGAACCTTCCAGAAGAACAACAATCTCTCCACCAATCAGGCCTGAGAACCTTCCAGAAGAACAACCATCTCTACAGCTCTCCACCAATCAGACAAAAGCCACTCCTCAGTAGTTTGACAAAAGGCACCTGAAGGACTTTCAGACCAGATCGGACTGTGCACCGACACTCCCCATCCAACCTGATGGAGCTTGAGAGGCTCTGCAAAGAAGAATGGCAGAAACTGGCCAAAAACAGGTGTGCCAAGCTTGCAGTATCAAACCCAAGAAGACTTGAGGCTGTAATTGGTGCCAAAGGTGCTTCAACAAAGTATTGAGCAAAGGCTGTGACATAACAAAATGTGGAAAGAGTGAAGCGCTGTGAATCCGGATGCATGAGAGGTCCAGGACAGGTGGGCAGAACGACATGAAATCTGACACGCCATCTAAAAAATGTGACACTCGTGGTGAAAGACACTGAAAATACATTGAGAATCAATCAAAGCAACAATAGAAATGTAGGTAACACTTTACAATCAGCTCTGATTCGTTCATTACAATAAGCAATATTCTTTTTACAGCATTTATTAATCTTTGTTAATGTTAGTCAGTACAAATGTATTTGTTCAGTGTTTGTTCATATTATTCCACTGTGGATTAAATAATATTAACATAAAACTTTTGATTTGAAAACTGTATTGTTAAAGGTTTAAATTAGCATAACTAAATGAAAGCTTATTGTAAAGCGTTAAGAGAACGAGTCCTGTGTGTAACTCATAAAATTATCTTTTGTCTCTTGTACTGTTGCGTAATCAGCATTCATGTAACTAATGCATTTGAAATTTTCATGGAAATCATTTGAAAGTGGCACATTCTCACCATACGCTATTATGAATGACCTGTTTTTTTTCACACTGATGAATAATGGATATGTAATTGATTTCTAAGAACAGAAAGCATGTAAAGAGTGTGTGTTTCAGGTGCTATGCTGCCTGACCAGACGTTTCCCATTGTTCCTTGAGGATCTAGTGTTTGAGCGGTTCAGCCGGATTAAATATAGCCTTCAGTGCCGGAGCAGCCGAACACGGTTTATATAAGGCTAAACTTCACTGAGAGTAAATATTTGACCTGGCACTGCAGAAATCTCCTCGTGTCGCACCATCAGTGGAGAACCAGGAAAAATCCCAGCTGAATTTATTCAGTGCTAACGGATGACTAACGCACCTTTTTCCGTTCCACGTCAACGACTCAAGGGGAAGATTTAGATGATCCCACGCTTGCCATTGTCATGAATATCCCTGAGGATCTGAGTCAGCAGAGACGAGCTGGTGCTGGTGGAAGAGTTCCCGCTTCTCCGCGTCACACGAGGGAATGTGACAGCTGTCAATCACACTGAGCCTCATATTTACACTCTTAACGTCTGGCCATACTAGAGGATTCCTGAATAACGGATCAGTTCTCGTATAATGGTGTCAATGCAGGTAGATCAATAGTATTGTTGAATATTATATGTCCCCAACTAAGCAAGCCAGAAGCCAACAGAGGCAACCGATGCAAGGAACCAAAACTCCATCAGTGACAGAATGGAGGAAAAATAAACCTTGGGAGAAACCAATAATAAATAGTCGTAATAGATACACACAAATCTTGATTAGAATACTTGTTCTAAATATAAAAGAATAGCAGAATCCACACCACAACTATGACAATAACAACACAGAGAATCGATATCGTTGGAATCACATTCAGAATGATTTTTTCCAGCTGATTGATGATAAAAACATCGACAGCCAATCAGAATCCATCCTGCTTTAAAGAGCTTGAGCATTTAAAGCGACAGACGACAAAACTGCAGCGGTTATAATAAATAGAAAGATATCGAGCGCTGGTTTGAACGGGCCTTAAAGCTTTTATTTTGGTAAAAACAGGTTAACAAACATCTCTTTTCAAATCTAGTGAAATACTGTAATCATCTATCTACTAAAATTCTGGATATTATGCAAATGTGAAAACCCAAATGCCTATTAAACTTACAGCAATTGTCGAGATGAAGTTCATGATGAAGTTCACTGTATTTATTGACTGTGAACTGAGACACTAACACCGGATCATGAGCTGATCGCCTACATGAGAACAGTGCCGTGCTTTGCTCTGGAACACTTATTTATTTATTTATTTTACTTATTTAATTAACTCACAAACTTTTGTGATTTGATAAAGGCACTAAGCCATTTCGTGATTTAGCAACGTCACTTTACACAACGTTAGAGACCTTTATTACCGTCATTATGAGAAGTGTAAACATATTTTTTTGGCCGGCAGGAGTTATTTAAGTTTGCGGGATGTTAGTCTCTCTGTTTAGTGTACTTGAACACAGTAATGGTAGCATCTGTGACTGCAGTAAGTGTACAGTGGTTTAGAGGACTAGTTTAGAGAATGGAGGACTGGTTTCAGTCAAGTCACCTTCATTTCATATAGCGCTTTTAACAATGTAGATTGTTTCAAAGCAGCTTTACATTGATTATAGGAAATTAAAGTAGTGGCTTTACAGCAGCTCTAGAATAAAGTTATTGTCCAGCTAAAGTTAGTTTTGATTGATTCACTTCCGTTTGCAAAGATCATTAGTTATTAACTTAGGGGCCGCTAACACAACACCGTTCTAACAGAAAACCCTTAACGGGATAAACGTTGATTCTATGTGACAATATTAGTTCTAAAGTTAGGACTCAGTTCTTACTGAGACTTGGATCTTGGAGGACTCAGTATTTCACCATTCTCAGACCTGCTGGTGTTCAGCGGCCGGCTTTCTTCCACCATCACATCAGCCTGTGTTGAACAGACCTGGAATCACCAGGGTCACACAGGCAAATATTTACCTATCTTGGCCCAGGAAGAGGCTTTCAAATTGCACCTGTTTGCCAGATGTGTCAAGGAGCCGCTTTATGCCGTCTTTATTCTCCGAGCGAGTTGAATAGCTGTTTACTTTTCCCCTTTTGCCTCTTTCAGAAGAACTCAGACATGATGCCAAACCCTTGGACCAAATGTGTCTGTAGAAAACCATCTCTGATAATGTTTTTGACATGGTTCTAATCGAAAACTTTACACGTTCAAGAAGAGTTTCCATACGCTCTCCTCTGAACAGATGAGTCTCCCTGGAGCTTCTGATCTCTGAACTTCATGCTTTGGCAGTTGATTGTTGATCTGAGAACTTCTCTTATTTACTCTTGGTCTTCCTTGTTCAATCCTCCTCATCAGTATCAGGCAGATTCATTCATGAAGTCCTTTCACAGGATCTGTTCTCTTGTTCTCCACTCGATAGTAATCACACTGAACAACAACACCACCAGTCATACGCTTGGAAACACACAGACTCTATAGAGTTTAGTTGTCTGTCTGTGGTTTCAGTTTCATTGTGGCAGTGCAAATGTTTCATGTGGACTAGTATCATGGACCTTCAACCCATCAGGCTTACATACAAGGACAAACTCTGGGAAGCAAACGGGAGTGTAATGTACTCCTGACACATACTGCTCCAGGTGGTAAAAGTGCTTCTTAGTATCTTTAATCATCACGTCTTGGGTTTAATATTAGTCTTTATTGGTGTAATATGTTTTATTGATGGAGCAGTTGTGATGAAGATGGCTTTCCCGTGTCTCTTGTCTTCCAGTGGCGATCAGTCAGATATGCTGTTAGTCTCATTTGTGTCCATAACACTGTGTCCAGGCAACATGAGTGAATTACACAGCTGGCCTTTACATTCAGCACTTTCATTAAACTATCACATGATTTCTCAAACTATCATCAGAAACACATGTGACCGCATCAATGTTTTTAATATAGACTTTAAGCAACAGCTGCTGATGGAACAGCAAAGGCGACCAGAAGTAAACCGATTACTGCCGTAGCTAACCAACAATAAGGAGGACGGCATAATGGATCAATTAAAGGGGTCCTTAATTATGATTTCACTTTTCTAACTTTAGTTAGTGTGTAATGTTGCGGATTGAGCAGAAGCAACATCTGCAAAGTTACGACGCTCAAAGTTCAAAGCAAAAGGAGATATTTTCATTTACAAAAATCGCTTTTTAAGGACTACAACAAATGGCTGGTAGGGACTACAACGAGCTTCTTCTCGGTTTATGACATCATAAACCCTCAGATTTACATAAACCCCGCCCCCGGGAGCACGCAACACAGGGGGTGAGGCCATGCCGCTTTAGAAAAGAGGAAGAGTGTTGTCGCTGTTTTTTATACTCTGGAAAAAGTTTGTCCTAAGGCTGTCGAACTTAGAGAGGTTAAAAAAATGTATTTTTAACACTGTTCCTGAACATTATAACCTCATCTTTTGTCTGTGCGCTGCACATTTGACTGAGAACAGCTTCCAGAATAGAGTACAATGCAGGCTATACGCACAAAAGTATGTCTTATTATGTGTAGTTGTGTATTAACAGTTCCAATTATAAGCTTTATGTCGTTGCTATGATAGCTGTGATGCAAATGAAGGGCAAAGCTTTGCCTCCACTAGCCTGCTAACATTACAGTACTGATGTAGTGTTTACTGTAGCTTTTGTAAGACTGTTCACCGCCCCTTAGGGATATTATCCATGATTTTGTGATTGATTACTGTTTGTATTAACATAGTTATCCGACAAATATGATTAAATTGTGGATGAAAAAAAAACATACCACTCTGAAACATCCTGTGAAATCCGTTCAGCACAATCCTCTTGCTCGTTAACATTGTCAGGGTCTGAATCGGGCTCGAAATATTTTGAAATTGATTCCATCGTTAATGTTTACATCTAAGTAGAGCTCGCGGTTATGAAGGAGATTATGACATTTCCCGAACACGTGCTGAGCGCTGCCAATCACAGCACATTGGGCCAGCTAACCAATCACATTTTACATTTACATTTAGTCATTTAGCAGACGCCTTTGTCCAAAGCGACTTACAAATTAGGACAAAATTCAGCGAGTCATCATAAAGAGGCAAAAGCAACAACAACGCAAGAAGTGCTCAAAATACGAAGTTCAGGTATTATTCAGAGTAGCATAAGCCTGATGAGTGATGTTTCAAAGGGAAAGGACTTTTTTTTTTTTTATCTATAAGGTTAAGTGCTCACGGAAGAGATTGGTTTTCAGCTGTCTTTTGAATGTTGTCAGGGATTCTGCATTCCGGATGAGGGTGGGGAGAGCGTTCCACCAGCATGGAACTGTGAATGAGAATGTTCTGGAAAGTGATTTTGTGGCTTTCTGTGATGGAACCACGAGACGTCGCTCGTTGACCGATCGTAGGTGTCTGGTAGGGATGTAGACTCGTAGGAGTGAGTGAAAGTAGGAGGGAGCTGAGCCTGTGATAGTTCTGTAAGCAAGCGTCAGTGCCTTGAACTTGATGCGAGCAGCGAGAGGTAGCCAGTGCAGAGAGATGAACAGAGGAGTGACGTGGGCCCTCTTGGGCTCGTTGAAGACAAGACGAGCTGCAGCATTCTGGATCATCTGTAGGGGTTTGGTTGCACATGCTGGAAGTCCAGCCAGAAGAGCATTGCAGTAGTCAAGCCTAGAGATGACCAGGGCCTGGACGATAAGTTGTGTTGCATGCTCAGTTAGGAAAGGCCTGATTTTCCTGATGTTGTGCAGTGCAAACCTGCATGATCGAGCTGTCTTTGAAATGTGATCTGTGAAGGTCAGCTGGTCATCAAACGTTACTCCAAGATTTCTGACCGATCTTGATGGGGTGATTAATGATGACTCTAGCTGGATGGTGAAGTCGTGCTGTAGAGACGGATTGGCAGGGAGGACGAGAAGCTCAGTCTTTGCCAGGTTGAGCTGCAGGTGATGTTCCTTCATCCATGTGGAGATGTCCGCCAGACAGCTTGAGACCCGTGCAGCTACTGTGGGATCATCTGGTTGAAAGGAGAGGAAGAGCTGCGTGTCATCAGCATAGCAGTGGTAGGAAAAACCGTGTGCCTGTATGATGTGTCCCAGTGATGTGGTGTAGATGGAGAAGAGGAGGGGACCAAGAACTGAACCCTGGGGAACACCTGTGGTCAGCTGATGTGCTCTGGATACCTCACCTCTCCATGCGACCTTGAAGGACCTACCTGTGAGATAGGACTCAAACCAGTGGAGTGAAGTTCCTATGATGCCCAGTGATGAGAGGGTGGACATAAGGATCTGATGATTCACCGTGTCGAAGGCAGCAGACAGATCCAGGAGAATGAGGACTGAAGATTTAGAAGCAGCTTTTGCGATCCGTAGGGCTTCTGTGACTGACAGTAATGCAGTCTCAGTTGAATGTCCTTTCTTGAAGCCAGATTGGTTGACATCCAGCTGGTTGTTTAGAGACAAGAAGGATGTTAGTTGGTTGAAGACAGCTCTTTCAAGTGTCTTCGCAATGAATGGTAGGAGAGAGATAGGTCTGTAATTCTCTACAAATGATGTGTTTAGCGTGGGTTTTTTGAGCAGTGGAGTAACCCGAGCCTGCTTGAATGCTGTAGGGAAGGTGCCAGTATGGAGGGATGAGTTGATGATGTGTGTGAGTGATGGTAGAAGTGTGGGAGAGATGGCTTGTAGAAGGTGTGAGGGGATGGGGTCAAGCGGGCAGGTGGTAGGGTGACTGGAGAGGAGAAGTGTAGATACTTCTTCCTCGGTTAGCGAAGAAAAGGAGGACAGAGGGGTATTGGCTGTGGAAGGGGTCGGTCTGGGTTCCTGTGTGTGTGGAGCTGAGAACTGACTGCTGATAGCTGTTGTTTTGTTGGTGAAGAAGTGCGCAAAATCGTCAGCAGTTAAGGAGGAGGCGGGTGGTGGTGGAGGTGGACAGAGGAGAGAGTTGAATGTCTTGAAGAGTAATCATGTGTTGGAGGAGCTGTTGATCTTGTTGTGGAAGTATGAAGATTTTGCAGCATGAACATCAACAGAAAAGGAGGAGAGGAGAGATTGATACATACTCAGGTCAGATGCGTCTTTTGATTTGTGCCATTTCCTCTCCGCTGCCCTGAGTTCGGTCCGGTGTTCCCGTAGAACCTCAGATAACCAGGGGTTAGAGGGAGTAGCGCGTGCTGGCCTGGAGGAGAGAGGGCAGATAATGTCTAGAGAAGAGATTAGAGTGGAGCATAAGGTGTCCGTTGCGGTATTCACATCCAGAGATGAGAATTGTGAGGGTGGGGGAAGAGAGGATGATACGGCAGAGGAAAGATGGGAGGGGGAAAGTGAGCGCAGGTTTCGTCTGAAAGTGACTGGTGGTGGTGGTGGGGGTGGTGGTGCAGGGGTAGAGAGTTGTAGACTGAAAGTAATGAGGAAATGATCTGAAACGTGGAGAGGTGTCACCAGGATGTTTTCTGTGGTGCAGTTGCGTGTGTAAACCAGGTCCAGTTGGTTGCCTGATTTGTGAGTAGCTGTGGTGATGAGTCGTTTGAGATCGAAAGAGGCTAGGAGAGAGGTGAAGTCTGTTGCATGTGGCTTTTCGAGATGAATGTTGAAGTCACCGAAGACTAGTAGTGGGGTGCCGTCCTCAGGGAAAGTGGACAGCAGCACATCCAGCTCATCTACAAAGTTACCCAGCTGACCTGGGGGGCGATAAACGACTACAATATGGATTTTAATGGGAGTTGTAAGTGTAATAGCATGATATTCAAATGAGTTGTTGTTGCATAGAGAAGAGAGCGTGGAGTATTTGCAATTGTTAGAAACGAGAAGCCCTGTACCCCCACCTCTCCCAGACTGGCGAGGGGAGTGGGAGAAGGAGAAATTGCTAGAGAGAGCAGCAGGGGTTGCTGAGTCTTCTGGACGAATCCAGGTCTCAGTCAGCCCCAAGATACTAAGAGTAGAATGAGATGCAAAGGCTGGAATGAAGTCAGCTTTATTGACTGCTGACTGACAATTCCATAGACCCACGGAAAGAGAGAGAGGAGTATGTGAGGATGTGAGGATGGGACGCAGATTGGCAATATTGCGCTGTCTATTGCGCGTGATGAAAGGACGTTGCCGAGAGATAACAGGAATGTATTGAAAGCACATGTTGATTAAGGTGAACAATAAGATAAGTAGAGGGAAGAAAAAGGGAAGAGGAGATACGTAAGTGCCTTTCTGGTGTCCTTGCTCGGTGGAGTCGCGCAGGTAGAGTCGCTGGTCTTTACCCGAGTCGGTCTTCACACGAGGAGCCTGAACGCTTCCGCTGACGCTTCCGCGACAGCGTGCAAATTACACAGATATACAGATAATGCTCTCACCGCTTGAGTGAGTACAGCTGTTTCGTTCGGGCAATTAAGTCAATAACGGCAAAATGTGTCAAATCTAAAGTGCTAGGAGCAAGGGCTTAAGTTACGTGCAAATTAGATTGCTATAAACATTTACATGTGTTTCGTTCGCGGCTATTTCTCTAAAGTGCCAATGCGTCTAACTGAAATACAGGATTATGTGAAATTAAAATTTACAAAAGAACAAGAGAATCGAAGATGGCCTTACCTTGACTAAAATATAGCACTGAAATATCAGGAGAACAAGGTATTCTAGAGAAAACCACTTGCGAGCTGCGTGCCTCTAGTATGCTGCCCGCTGGTCCTATTGAAGTGATCTGAAGCCCTTCTATTTATATCTATCAATTCTTACAGATGCTGTTTCGTTCGGGCAATTAAGTCAATAACGGCAAAATGTGTCAAATCTAAAGTGCTAGGAGCAAGGGCTTAAGTTACGTGCAAATTAGATTGCTATAAACATTTACATGTGTTTCGTTCGCGGCTATTTCTCTAAAGTGCCAATGCGTCTAACTGAAATACAGGATTATGTGAAATTAAAATTTACAAAAGAACAAGAGAATCGAAGATGGCCTTACCTTGACTAAAATATAGCACTGAAATATCAGGAGAACAAGGTATTCTAGAGAAAACCACTTGCGAGCTGCGTGCCTCTAGTATGCTGCCCGCTGGTCCTCAACACACTGGGCCAGCTAATCAATGACAACACACTGGGCCAACTAACCAATGACAACACACCAGGCCAGCTAACCAATCACAACACACTGGGCCAGCTAACCAATGCAAACACACTGGGCCAGCTAACCAATCACAACACACTGGGCCAGCTAACCAATGACAACACACCAGGCCAGCTAACCAATCACAACACACTGGGCCAGCTAACCAATGCAAACACACCAGGCCAGATAACCTATCACAACACACTGGGCCAGCTAACTAATCACAACACACTGGGCCAGCTAACCAATCACAGCACATATTGTAAATCGGAAGGAGGGGCAGGCAGTGACGGATCATGTGAAGCACATTCAGATGGATGTCAGTAACAATTTCCCATCTCTCCTGCAGGAGTCGGAACCCGCTGGCCGATCCTCACACAGGAGTGACAGCAGAGCCGGTGTGGTTTCGCCTGGAGCCGGTGTGGACTCGCAGACGGAGGTTGACCGTGTTCCTGCTGCGCTGACCAACACCCTGCAGCACATCATCTCACAGCTGGATGTGCTCACACAGGTAACACCCAATACTCTCTTCTTAATCCCTCTGATACTCGCACAGGTAACACCCAATACTCTCTTCATAATCCCTCTGATACTCACACAGGTAACACCCAATACTCTCTTCATAATCCCTCTGATACTCACACAGGTAACACCCAATACTCTCTTCATAATCCCTCTGATACTCACACAGGTAACACCCAATACTCTTCATAATCCCTCTGATACTCACACAGGTAACACCCAATACTCTCTTCATAATCCCTCTGATACTCACACAGGTAACACCCAATACTCTCTTCATAATCCCTCTGATACTCACACAGGTAACACCCAATACTCTCTTCATAATCCCTCTGATACTCACACAGGTAACACCCAATACTCTCTTCATAATCCCTCTGATACTCACACAGGTAACACCCAAGACTCTCTTCATAATCCCTCTGATACTCACACAGGTAACACCCAATACTCTCTTCATTATACCTCTGATACTCACACAGGTAACACCCAATACTCTCTTCATTATACCTCTGATACTCGCACAGGTAACACCCAATACTCTCTTCTTAATCCCTCTGATACTCACACAGGTAACACCAATACTCTCTTCTTAATCCCTCTGGTACTCACACAGGTAACACCCAATACTCTCTTCATTATACCTCTGATACTCGCACAGGTAACACCCAATACTCTCTTCTTAATCCATCTGATACTCACACAGGTAACACCCAATACTCTCTTCTTAATCCCTCTGAGACTCACACAGGTAACACCCAATACTCTCTTCTTAATCCCTCTGATACTCACACAGGTAACACCAATACTCTCTTCTTAATCCCTCTGATACTCACACAGGTAACACCAATACTCTCTTCATTATCCCTCTGATACTCACACAGGTAACACCCAATACTCTCTTCATAATCCCTCTGATACTCACACAGGTAACACCAATACTCTCTTCATTATCCCTCTGATACTCACACAGGTAACACCAATACTCTCTTCTTAATCCCTCTGATACTCACACAGGTAACACCAATACTCTCTTCATTATCCCTCTGATACTCACACAGGTAACACCAATACTCTCTTCATTATCCCTCTGATACTCACACAGGTAACACCAATACTCTCTTCATTATCCCTCTGATACTCACACAGGTAACACCCAATTCTCTCTTCATTATCCCTCTGATACTCGCACAGGTAACACCCAATACTCTCTTCATAATCCCTCTGATACTCACACAGGTAACACCCAATACTCTCTTCATAATCCCTCTGATACTCACACAGGTAACACCAATACTCTCTTCATTATCCCTCTGATACTCACACAGGTAATACCTAGTGTTAGTGTTAGTTTAGTTAATGAAAAGTATGACAAAAAATGTTTGGCGACAACCATTTTTTCATGACTAAAGGCCCATTCACACCAAGAACAATAACGATTCAGATATAGTTCTAAAAGTCTTTCTAAATATAGAAGAATATCAGAGTCCACATCACAACTATACTGGCAACGGCAAAGAGAAACTATATTGTTGGAATCACTTTCAGAAAGATTTTTTCCAGATGATGAACAATAAAACATTGACAGCCAATCAGAATCTATCCTGCTTTAAAGAGCTCGAGCATTTAAAGCGACAGGCGACAAAACTGCAGCACTTATAATAAACAGAACGATATATGGTGTGAACGCTGATATAGCTATCGTTATGGTTATCTTTATAGTTATTTTTAAACAATATCCGTGACTTAATCAACATGCAATATTGTTGACGAAAAAAAGACGAGATTAAAATGTAGTTTTTACCAAAGTCTTCCTTTATTTTTCTCGGAGATAAAAGCGACAAAATATGTCAGACTGCTGTATGAGCCTCTACGAGCTTTCATGCCTGCGTTGCCAGATATCCAGAGTTTAAATCCCCCAATCAGAGCTTTTCTCTTAAAAGGATATATTTTCTTCCCAGTGTTTTAATTAATATGGTGAAACTGGCAACCCTGCGCACACACTCTCTCTACACTGAGAATAAAGCGCTGATGATCTGAATGAAAGCATGTAAGCTTGAGTTTATTGATCTCGTTGAGATCTTCTGCTGTCAGTCAGTCTGTTCCTTCACGAGCCGCTTCTGCTGTTTATCTGCCATCAAACCTTCAGTGATGAACTGTAATAAATCCAAACATGATCTGCACTTAACAAATCCTCTGTGTGACGATACAAAGCCTTTTCTGCTGGTGTTTTAGAAGAAAAGCATTAACTTAATGTAGGATTATTGGAATTACTATTAGGAATTTCACAGTTTTACCTTTTGTGTTTTACCGGTTTTCATAATCTGTTAATGTATATGATAAATCACCCATAATAATTCAGGAAACTAGATGAAGTCAAATAAACCATGCGTATTAGTTTTAATAATTCTGATGAAATGTAAAAAAACATTTCTCAAATGACAACAGTCGTTGTGATTATAATTACGTGCAAAGTAATCATGATTAACGGTGTAACCATTATGCAACATGACGAAAATGTGAGTTTTCATTAACTGAAACTGGACTAAAATTCCCAGACATTTAGTCGACCAAAAAAGCAGGATAGATTGACTAAATATGATAAAAACTAAAAAAGTACATTTGACACAGGACTAATGGCGCTTTTCCTCTGCATGGTACGGCTCGGTACGGTTCGACTCTGCGCGGAACGGTTCGGCTCGCTTCGCTTTTCCACTGCGTGGTACGACTCGACTCGGTACGGCACGGTTCGGTTCGCTTTAGCGCGGTTGCTTTTCCACTGCAGTTAGTACCGCTTCAAATTGGGTGGGACTGACCGTTATAGTTGCTGTCTCTACTGCCATGACATCATCATATTAAATGCGAATTTTTCATTCCGTGTTTCCCCATCCGCTCCTCGGCAACCAACGAGAGGAACATCTGCACCTCGTCCACTGACCACGATTCAGCCATTTCTTTTTTTAAAGGGATAGTTCACTTTGAAATAAAATTTTGGTATGTTTTAGCTTACCTCAAGGGCATCCAAGATGTAGGTGTCTTTTTTTCCGCAGTAGTTTCAATTTTGATATTTTTAGGTCAAACCGTTCTTGTCTGTCAGTCAAATAATGCAGGTCTATGGTCACCACCTTAAAGAGCATGCACAGAGTCCAAATTAAAACAATTCCACATCGTCCAAATTAAACAATTCCCCATCGTAAGTACACATTGATGGCCTAAGACACGAAACGAGCGGTTTGTGTGAGAAAACGAACAGTATTTATATCGTTGTTGCCTCTTGAACACAGCCACGTCCAAGTGATCTGAGGGCGCGGGCGGGTATAGATATATACACTAGATATCGCCTTGGCTACGGTTTCGTTCCAATGGACACCTACATCTTGGATGCCCTTGAGGTAAGCTAAAACATACCAACATTTTATTTCAAATTGAACTATCCCTTTAAGTTTATACTCTTTTTTTTTTTTAAAGCAAATACTTTTAAAACAGGCGCTACAGCGTTGGCTGTTGTCCACTGGCTATTTAAATCTAGCGGGTTTAGTGTCTCGTGTCGTAAATACAATGACGCTGGTAGTGATGATTTTGTCTGACCAATCAGTGATCTGCAGTGTTTTCACGTCACATTTTAGTATCGGTACGGTACGCTTGGAACTTCAACAGAGGTGGTACCATTTAAAGCGAGCCGTACCGTACCGTACCATGCAGTGTAAATGCGCCAAAAGTGAGCCGTACCGAACCGAGCCGTACCGTACCATGCAGTGGAAAAGCGCCATAAGACACACATGCGCCGTGCTTTGATGCATATGTTTATGTTTTACACTTCAAACGTGCTTATGTTTATTTATGTTTTATATCCTACAAACTGTTAATTTACTGAACATCAGCTACAAAAGCTCCTCTAATGGCATATTAGCCAGGACTCTTCCTCGAGACTGTGGCCCCGTCAATTTGTATCGTATCGGCGTTTCGTCCAGACGGATCGGGCGTTGTGGGAGAGACTGAAACCGGGTCCCAGAGTGGATGAATCTGAAAACAACACCCTTGCGTTTCGTGTGTACAGCCACACCACTAGTCACCTGCGACTACATGCTTGTGTTCGTGCTGCAGAAGATACTGAGCCTCTTTTATTTCTTTATTTATTATTTACTTTAATGTATTTTTATTTTATTTTACTTCTTTATTTCTTTATATTTTCTTTCTTATGCTACGATGCTTGTCTGTTGTCTGATTAAGGCTATTTATGGTTGTTCATATTGTTCAATAAAGTTCTTGGTAAAAAAGAAAAGAAGAAGCTACTGTGCCTAATATTATAGTATACAGCGCATGTTTATAAACGCAACTGGCTTTTAAAGGGAATGGGAGAAGAGACTCTGATTGGTCTAATGCACGTAAATCCCAAAACACACCAATTACTCATTAAGAGAATAGAGACAACCTATTAGGGACAACCTAACCTTTAGACCATGCGCCGGGACCGCCGACCATTTTTCCCGTCTTTAAACTAGCAAAAGTGGATTCAGACACGCCCTGAGTGAACTTGCGCCCTAAGATGCTTTAGACCATGAGCTTAGATCGTTGAAATAGACCGAATGTCTACAGTCCAGGAACTGCTGTGTTGTTTGGTTTGAAGAGACTCAGTTAAACACATTTGAATGACTTAGCCTAATGGAGAAGGAGAATAAATCCTGAGCTAGAGGTTTGATTCTACCGTTGTACATATCTTCAGCTGTTTTCCAAGTCCTCTTCCGCTGGGAAAGTGAAGGCTAATGCTCCGGTCAGCTCTTCTCCTGATTCTGTGTGTTTGGTGTGCATCTGTATGATAGTGGAGAGGAAAATACTTTATTATAGATGAGCTATTATCCAGAGACAGCTGGTTTCCATCGCAGGAGAACCTTCTTCTGTCCTGATGCTGTTCTTCTGCATGTGGAAGCGCTCCTCTCCACCTGGGAGCATTTATCCCGAACCCAGATCCCAGATCCCTGTCCTCATGCAGGGAATGCTGGGCTTCAGAGTAAAGCACAGCACTGTTCATTTCAGTCCAGATTCACAGTTAAAGCTTCTCTGAGTGTTTGAGTCGCTTATCATTTACATTCGGAAACACAACGAGCGTCAATCATCCTCCATAACTCCTCATGGGAATCAGTTATGAATCTGTTGTTGTCGACAAAGAGGAGCGTTAAAAATGAATAAAGCTCAATATTTTAATGTTTGAAAGCAAAGAAATTAAGACAACCATAGTATTGTAATTACTGGTATACTGTTGTTCTTTAAAATAAAATAATAATAATAATAATAATTAACATTGTTAATATTAATAATAGAAATTCTATTAATCATTTATTTATTATATAATTTATAACATATATTGTATTATAGTATACTTTTTTTATATCATGATTATTAAATACTCGATTTTTTTATTTCAGAGTACTATAGTATGTAATAGTAATAGAAGATCTTTTTTTAATTTGATAAAATATTTGTATAATAATAATAATTACTGGGGGGTGGGGTTAGCTGATCACATGACTGAATATTACAGTTTAAAATGTCAGTTTGTCTATGTGAATATACAGTAAAGTGTAATTTATTCCTGTGATCAAAGCTGAGTTTCAGCATCATTACTCCAGTCTCCAGTGTCACATGTTCCTTCACAAATGATAAAAATAGTATTAATTTCTTTCAATAAAAATCTGTCCAGCCCCGATCTTCTAATCAGTGGTGTGTAAATCAGTGTATTTATCAGAGCGTGTTATTCTCCAGAACATAGTTATCAACTAATCTGATCAGCGTCTGAAACAACGTTCGTATGAGTGTGATCTGAGCGGCACCAGTGTGTGTGTGTGTGTGTGTGTGTGTGTGTGTGTGTGTGTGTGTGTGTAACGCAGTGGGGTGTGTGTGTAACGCAGTGGGGTGTGTGTGTGTGTAACACAGTGGGGGGTGTGTGTAACGCAGTGGGGGGGGGTGTAACACGGTGGGGGGTGTGTGTGTGTGTGTGTGTGTGTGTGTGTGTGTGTGTGTGTGTGTGTGTAACACAGTGGGGTGTGTGTGTGTGTGTGTGTGTGTGTGTGTGTGTGTAACACAGTGGGGGGGGGGGGGTGTAACACAGTGGTGTGTGCGTGTGCGTGTGTGTAACGCAGTGGGGTGTGTGTGTGTGTGTGTGTGTGTGTGTGTGTGTGTGTGTGTGTGTGTGTGTGTGTGTGTGTGTGTGTAACGCAGTGGTGTGTGTGTGTGTGTGTGTGTGTGTGTGTGTGTGTGTGTGTGTGTGTGTGTGTGTGTGTGTGTGTGTGTGTAATGCAGTGGGGTGTGTGTGTGTGTGTGTGTGTGTGTGTGTGTGTGTGTGTGTGTGTGTGTGTGTAACGCAGTGGGGTGTGTGTGTAACGCAGTGGGGTGTGTGTGTGTAACGCAGTGGGGTGTGTGTGTAACACAGTGGGGTGTGTGTGTGTAACACAGTGGGGTGTGTGTGTAATGCAGTGGGGTGTGTGTGTGTAACACAGTGGGGTGTGTGTGTAACGCAGTGGGGTGTGTGTGTAACGCAGTGGGGTGTGTGTAACGCAGTGGGGTGTGTGTGTAACGCAGCTGGGGTGTGTTTGTAACGCAGTGGGGTGTGTGTGTAACGCAGTGGGGGGGGTGTAACGCAGTGGGGGGTGTGTGTGTAACGCAGCTGGGGTGTGTGTGTAACGCAGTGGGGGGGGTGTAACGCAGCTGGGGTGTGTGTGTAACACAGTGGGGTGTGTGTGTGTGTGTGTGTGTGTGTGTGTGTGTGTGTGTGTGTGTGTGTGTGTGTAACACAGCTGGGGTGTGTGTGTAACGCAGCTGGGGTGTGTGTGTAACGCAGTGGGGGGTGTGTGTGTAACGCAGTGGGGTGTGTGTGTGTGTGTGTGTGTGTGTGTGTGTGTGTGTGTGTGTGTGTGTGTGTGTGTGTGTGTGTGTGTGTGTGTGTGTGTGTGTGTGTGTAACACAGCTGGGGTGTGTGTGTAACGCAGTGGGGTGTGTGTGTAACGCAGTGGGGTGTGTGTAAAGCAGTGGTGTGTGTGTGTGTGTAACACAGTGGGGGGGGTGTAACGCAGTGGGGTGTGTGTGTGTAACACAGTGGGGGGGGTGTAACGCAGTGGGGGGGGTGTGTGTAACGCAGCTGGGGTGTGTGTGTAACGCAGTGGGGGGTGTGTGTAACGCAGTGGGGTGTGTGTGTGTGTGTGTGTGTGTAACACAGCTGGGGTGTGTGTGTAACGCAGTGGGGTGTGTGTGTAAAGCAGTGGTGTGTGTGTGTGTGTGTGTGTGTGTGTGTGTGTGTGTGTGTGTGTGTGTGTGTGTGTAACACAGTGGGGGGGGGGGGGGGGTGTGTGTGTAACGCAGACACTAAAATAGAGCGGGGTGAAACCTGGAGAGGGTTTAATGGACCTATAGTGCAGATTTTACAGAGAACGTGAAAAACAGGCTCTAGTCCAGATGCTTCATAACCCTGTAGTTCTGGGATCCAAAGTGTAGATGACCTTGTTTATTATGATTATTGTATCATGTGTTCATGTCTATAATAAGAGCATTTAAACATGGAAATAACAGGCGAGGGTGATCGAGCCGTAGATCTGTCTCTCGATCTCTCGACCTGTGCCGGAGCAGGGCAGACTTCAGACAGCGTTCGGACACACACTGGAACACACTTGTCCAGTTCATCTAGACTGCCAACAAAAAAAGAAATGTTGAGTAAATTCAGAGCTCAGTATTAGCAGGGTTAGAGCAGTGCTTCTGTAAACAGCTTGAATCTGGTGTGGTTTGTCCTCCGGTGACCTTCAGCGCTGTGTCCCCAGAGTCTCTGACAGCCGGAGTGAGGACGGGCCACTCTTCTCGCATTGATCTGAAAAGCACACTAGCAGAGGAAGGAAACGCTAAACCTATTCCCTCCTGCAGATGTTATCGAGCTCAGAGAGCCTGTGTACGGGTCTGATCCTCGAACCAGGGACGACTCTGAACTCTGAGCTGTGGAAGAATGATCAGAAATAACTACAGACATAATTAGCATTCCAGGGATTCGCCTCGTGCAGATTCAAACCGTATAAAACCGGCCGAAGTTCGATCTTTCACGATGCATTCACACTGCTCACACTAAATCCACATTCTGTCCTTCAGATCTGCTTTAGATGAGAAGAATGTCTGCTGTTGGTGTTTGTGTTTGTGTTCGGGTTTATATCCAGGGCTGGGTTCTCCTAAAGAAATGTCCCGTCCCGTCCAGGACACTGTGCATGAGCACCACTGCTACTTTACCAGATATGTACAAAAAACACTGTAATATTTAAGTCCCCCTGTAGTCAATAATGTATCTCTTAAAACTCATCTTTGATCACCAAAATGACATATTTAAAAAAAAAATCTTCATGCCTTAAAATATCTTGAATGTAACTCGACACCCTCGCCTCATTTAGTATGCACTGTTCTATGAATATGCAAATGAGCCCCGCCTCCACTCACTCACTCAGCTCAGAGATCCACTGGTTGACGATCACACGTTGATCTGATTGGTTACAAGGTAGTTTGTGATTTAAAACACCACATAGACATATAAACAACATTACAAGCTGGATTTGCATCATTTTATATTTACACACTGTGTTGTCAAATTTGATATTGTGGCTTTATGATGATCATATACTTGCATGTGTCATTATATTATTAACATATTACTAAAATCAAGTTCAAATGCAGTTACTACTTTGTTTCTGTCATTTGTCCACAATCTCGTGTTATTAAAGACGAAGTGCTTCACAGACTTTAAGACAGTGTTGGCTGTGATCTGACTAAAGCCCAGTTGATACTTCAGTACCCAGTCCACCCACATCAACGCTGAAGTATAGATCCGCCTTAAGACGCTCTTCTCCGCTCCTCAAACACATAAAACTTTATATATAGTGTTATTTGAGCAAAGAAAACGCTGTACTTATTTAAAGAACCAGTTGTTTCTTTATCCTTGCATTGCAGAGAATCAGAGACGCTCCAAACTCTGCGTGACACTTCGTTCATGATAGAGGTGGGCGGAGTTATGAGCTGTGATTGACAGTTTAAGGAGCCAATGGAGTTACGAAGTTTAGTCACAAGCTCTTTTCAATACTTTTCGTTGGTTAAAAAGTGTGTCTTCATATATTCCTGATGGGTAGCTGTAGTGTTCTCCTCAAGAGCGGGACCGCTTCCCTCATGCTGAACCAGTTCCTGTGGATGTTCCTCACACAACTATAGTGCACTTCTTTATTAGCAGTTCTGTGTGTTAAAGTGTGTGTGTGTGTGTGTGTGTGTGTGTGTGTGTGTGTGTGTGTGTGTGTGTGTGTGAGAGAGAGATAGGGTTGCAGTGTGTGTGTGTGTGTGTGTGTGTGTGTGTGTGTGTGTGTGTGTGTGTGTGTGTGTGTGTGTGTGTGTGTGTGTGTGTGTGTGTGTGTGTGTGTGTGTGATGAGCTCTCGATGTGCTCGACTGATTCTCCTGTCCTGTATTCTCCGCACTCCTCCACAGTGCTCACTGGCTCTCTGCAGCTTCTCTACAGAGTTTGAAGGGTTGGTGTTCTCTAGGCAGGGTCTGGTTGGGTTGATGTTGACACACTGCACACACAAACCCTTGCATTTCTGTTGTACCTCCACTTTGATTGTAATCCTCATTTCAGTCTTGATTTTCACAGCTGTCCTCTCAGACAACTCCACTAAACTGGCCTCAGATCTGAGTGTTACTGAGCCTGTGATGTATGAGCCAGAGCATCAGATGTCTGTCTGAACAGATTGATGTTGTTGCTGAGTGTAAATGTCTGTGTGTTCGTGAAGCAGTCGCTCAAAACACCGGCTGTCCTCGGTTGCAGCGCTCAATACGAGATCCAGTCTGATCCAATCACACACACACACAGGTCTGAGATCAGCACACACAGGTCTGAGATCAGCACACACACACACACACAGGTCTGAGATCAGCACACACACACACACACAGGTCTGAGATCAGCACACACACACACACACACACACACACACAGGTCTGAGATCAGCACACACACACAGGTCTGAGATCAGCACACACACACACACACACACAGGTCTGAGATCAGCACACACACACACACACACACAGGTCTGAGATCAGCACACACACACAAGTCTGAGATCAGCACACACACACACACACACACAGGTCTGAGATCAGCACACACACACACACACAGGTCTGACAGGTCTGAGATCAGCACACACACACACACACACACACACACAGGTCTGAGATCAGCACACACACACACACACACAGGTCTGAGATCAGCACACACACACACACACAGGTCTGACAGGTCTGAGATCAGCACACACACACACACACACACACAGGTCTGAGATCAGCACACACACACACACACACAGGTCTGAGATCAGCACACACACACACAGTGTTGAGTGTAAAGCTCGGTGAAAACGATCTATGGAGTGAATCACACTTCATCTGCCAGTCTGACTGACACATCATCCCAGTGTTTGTTATTCTAGACGATTCTGTGCTCTGAATATGTGTGTCTGCAGTTTGAGGACAGCCTTTCCCGTCCCAGACACAACAGAAACTCTTCAGAAATGGGTTCTGGATGTGGCTGTGTAAGAGTCCCGAGCTGAACCCCATCCCATCCGCTCTGTGTGTGACCCAGAAATCATGATCAATTCCCCGTTCTTGAACTTTAAACTTCTAAAATGAGTTTAGAGGTGCATCTTTCTTGGGATCAGTCCCTGAGACAGATTTCTGATTGGTCTCGGTTTAAATAAATCTGTTCAGTTGGACATAGCTGTTTCCTAACTGTGTCATGGACCTAATATTTTGTTTTCTTGGAACTGAATGCATTTACTATGAAATGATCTGATTAAAGAATATTAAGATTTAAATTGATTGCCATCCCTAATATGTGACGACATGTTGCTGCAATTTTTTTTGCAATTTTTTATTTTATTTAGTTTTAAATGACTAGATTTGATCAATAAATAAATAGTAAGTTAAACACATTCCTCACATTCTTTCAACTTAAATTCAAAATAACTCACAATTTCATGCATAACCCTTTTAATTCAGCTCAAAATATCTGACATTGGTAGTCTCTGCCGACCTCTTGGGGTAAGCAAATCAGCTGTTCCGCTGGGTCATAAAGTCAGTTCACTTTCAGATACACATGTAGACGTTATAAAATCATTTTTAGGTAAAGTTTTAGCATTTTTAGTTAGAATTTTTTGCCTTTTTTGGTTTTTCTATGTGTACTGAAGCATTCCTTGCATCCCATTCATTCCTAAGGGGGTCAGATTGACCCGCAAGGGAATGATTTGTTTTTAAATTTCAACCACAACTCCTCGAATCCCTTCAGTTATTTTTTGTGTGTGTATTAGGGGTTGCACGACTACTGATTTCTGCTAGTCGATTTCTTATCAAAACAATATTCGAGTTACTCGACTACTCGTGGTTCATGCGACTGTAAATGAAAAGACATGAAATAGTTATCAATAAATGTTTATTAGCCCAATTCATAGCCTAATACAACAATTACATATGTTAACTCTTAAAACATTATAATTATGAGTATGACATTACATATTTAAATTTTCATGTAACACAGAGTAAAGCCAAATAAATAACCGTTTTTGCCTTTCATTTCTGATGCAATGTCCGCTTTTAGGGGCCGTTCACATATCGCGTCTTGCGCGCTAAAGTTTGTAATTTCAAATGTAGGCGTGCGGCAAGCATAGTATGTGAAAGTGTCAGTGATAGTGTTAGTAATAGTGATAATGATAGTATGTGATAGTGTTAGTAATAGTGATAATGATAGTATGTGATAGTGATAGTAATAGTGATAATGATAGTATGTGATAGTGTCAGTGATAGTGATAATGATAGTTAGTGATAGTGTTAGTAATAGTGATAATGATAGTATGTGATAGTGTTAGTAATAGTGATAATGATAGTATGTGATAGTGATAGTAATAGTGATAATGATAGTATGTGATAGTGTCAGTGATAGTGATAATGATAGTATGTGATAGTGTTAGTAATAGTGATAATGATAGTATGTGATAGTGATAGTAATAGTGATAATGATAGTATGTGATAGTGTCAGTGATAGTGATAATGATAGTTAGTGATAGTGTTAGTAATAGTGATAATATTCATTTTTTATGATAGTGATAATGATAGTATGTGATAGTTGCAGTGATAGTGATAGTGTTAGTAAAAGTGATAATGATAGTATGTGATAGTGTTAGTAATAGTGATAATGATAATGATAGTATGTGATAGTTTCAGTGATAGTGATAGTGTCAGTGATAGTGATAATGATAGTATGTGATAGTGATAGTGTTAGTAATAGTGATAATGATAGTATGTGATAGTGTTAGTGATAGTAATAGTAATAGTGATTATGATAGTATGTGATAGTAATAGTGATAATGATAGTATGTGATAGTGTTAGTAATAGTGATAATGATAGTATGTGATAGTGTCAGTGATAGTGTTAGTAATAGTGATAATGATAGTATGTGATAGTGTTAGTAATAGTGATAATGATAGTATGTGATAGTGTTAGTGATAGTAATAGTGATAATGATAGTATGTGATAGTAATAGTGATAATGATAGTATGTGATAGTGTTAGTGATAGTAATAGTGATAATGATAGTATGTGATAGTGTCAGTGATAGTGATAGTAATAGTGATAATGATAG
>NC_138747.1:33530500-33533000 GCF_965113295.1 Leuciscus leuciscus | reverse complement strand
TCCTTTTTGGTCTTGGGTCTTGGACAAGTTGCAACTGCTGCCGTCTTATCAATTTGGGGACGCACCTGTCCATGACCCAAGTGGAAGCCCAGATATCTAACTTCCACCCGCCCAACAGCACACTTCTTTGGGTTTGCCGTAAGTCCAGCCCTTCTCAGCGTCTTCAGGACAGCCCGCAAATGCTGCATATGCCGCTGCCAATCACCACTATAGATGATGATGTCATCCAAGTAGGCAGCAGCATATGCAGCAAGCGGCCGGAGAATTCTGTCCATCAGACGCTGAAACGTTGCCGGAGCCCCGAACAAACCGAAAGGAAGGGTGACAAATTGGTGTAATCCGAACGGCGTGGTGAAAGCGGTCTTTTCCTTGGACATAGGTGATAAGGGGATCTGCCAATATCCCTTCGTTAAGTCCAGTGTCGAATAAAAACGAGCAGTACCCAGCCGATCAAGCAATTCGTCAATCCTAGGCATTGGATAAGCGTCGAATTTCGACACAGCATTCACCTTCCTGTAATCCACACAGAACCTGACTGAGCCGTCCGTTTTGGGAACCAAAACTATCGGGCTCGCCCAGTCACTGTTGGATTCTTCTATTACTCCCATTTCCATCATTGCCTCTAATTCGCTCTGCACTACTTTTTTTTTATGTTCTGGCAGGCGATACGGCCGGCTGCGAACTACCACCCCCGGCTCTGTCTCAACGTGGTGCTGAATGAGATCTGTACGACCAGGCAGAGGCGAGAACACATCAGCAAATTCTGCTTGTAAATTCTTTATGTCAGTGAGTTGGGATGGTGAGAGGTGGTCTCCCCCAGGGTCCAGAGCGAGGGATTGAGTTTTGATAAGCGCTTCTGGACCGAGATCCTCCTCTCCGCTCACCACCATCGCCAACAACACTGACTCCACCTCCGACCATTTTTTAAGGAGATTGAGGTGGTATATTTGATGTGCCCCGCCCCTATCTGTTCGTATTACCTCATAGTTGAGATCCCCAACTCGCCGTGTGACCTCGAAGGGTCCTTGCCACTTTGCGAGTAATTTCGAACTAGAAGTGGGAAGTAATACAAGCACTTTTTCTCCCGGTGTAAATTGACGCAGTCTAGCCCCCCTGTTGTACAACCGACTTTGTCTGTCCTGAGCCTGTAACAAATTCTCCATGGATAGCCGCCCCAAAGTGTGGAGTTTTGTTCTCAGGTCCATGACATACTGAATTTCATTTTTGCTATTTGAAGGTCCGTCCTCCCAAGTTTCTCTAAGGACGTCCAACACCCCGCGAGGCTGACGTCCATAGAGAAGCTCGAAGGGGGAAAACCCCGTGGAGGCTTGGGGGACCTCTCGTACAGCGAACAAGAGGGGTTCTAACCATTTATCCCAATTTTTGGCGTCTTCCTGTACGAACTTTCGAATCATGGTTTTTAACGTGCGATTAAACCGTTCGACCAGCCCGTCTGTCTGTGGGTGATAGACACTGGTACGAATCGCTTTAATGCCCAATAACTCGTAAAGTTCGCGTATGGTTCGTGACATAAACGCCGTGCCTTGATCGGTGAGAATCTCTTTCGGGATTCCCACCCGGGAGATCAATGAAAACAGAGCACTCGCCACACTTTTAGCGGAAATAGTGCGGAGTGGAACTGCTTCGGGATACCGCGTTGCATAGTCCACCAGGACCAATGCAAAGCGGTGTCCCCGTGCTGACCGTTCTAATGGCCCGACGAGGTCCATACCAATTCGCTCGAAGGGGGCCTGCATTAAAGGAAGTGGGCACAAAGGTGCTTTTGGGTTAGCCGGTGGGTTTACCAACTGACATTCACGACAAGACGCACACCACTTGCGCACGTTCTCGTGAATGCCCGGCCAAAAGAATCGGGCCATGAGACGATTTAGTGTCGCTGTTTGTCCTAAATGCCCGGCCATTGGATTACAGTGAGCCGCCTGAAAAAGCATTTCCCGGCGGCTTCGAGGAACTAACAACTGAGTTGTATCTTGTTTTGACTGGGCGTCTTGGGTCACCCGATACAACTTATCTTTTAAAATTGAGAAATAAGGATAGGAGAGCGGTTGGTCAGGGTGGAGAAGCTGGCCATCGATGGATCGAACCTGATCAAAAGCATGTTTTAGTGTCTCATCCCGGGACTGCTCCAGGGGAAAATCATCGCGTTCCGGAAAGTTAATTCCTCCCGAAACGCTCTGTTCCCCTGAAACAGTACCCAGAGGTTCTAACTCAGCTTCACCCAGCTGAGCAACCGCCTCTTTTCCTTCCGGTTTTTCCCAAGAAGCATCCGTACACAAAATCCCTAATAATTTATTAAAGTCTGGCCAATCAGTTCCCAAAATTAACGGATGCCGGAGGTGCGGATTAATTGCTACCTCCACACTATGTTTTTGTCCCCTAAATTGAATTTCCACGGGCAATCTAGGATAATCCACCACATCCCCGTGCACACACCTTACCCTAACCATGCGGCCATTATCCAATGCCTCGGGCTGAATCA